>NC_048896.1:1366162-1494204 GCF_011077185.1 Oxyura jamaicensis
CGCAGCGGCCGCCCGAGGGCGCCGAGCGGCGGCAGCAGCAGCAGGTGGGTGCCGGGGGGCTCCGGGGGCGAGCGCTGGTCGCCGGGGGGGGGCCGCCGGCAGCGCTCCGGGAGGGCAGCCCCCGGGGCGCACCGCGCTCCACCTGCCGCCGAGCCTCGCTATCGCGACCCCGCTATCGCGACTCCGCCATCGCGACCTCGGCGGGCGGACCGTGCACCGCGCGCACCCGGCGTGCATCCCCCCCCCAGCCGCCCTCGGGCTCCCCGGTGCAGGGGTCCGCTCGCCCACCTCGCCCCCCGCTTCGTGGGGGTCCGTGCCCGGAGCTGAGCGGTGTGCTGGGGCTCCCCCAGCCATCGGTACCGGGGGGCTGCACTAATCCGGCGTGCACAGAGCCACCGGGTTGGGAACGCGTCCTCCTGCTTGGCCCCGGGGCGACGGAGCCGCTGCTCGGCCTCGGTGCCCGCCCGCAGGGCAGGCTGGCTGCCTGCAGCCCCTCCGGGGCTCCGGCTTCCCCAAACAGCCCCCGAGCAGCAGCTGACCCGGGAGAGCCCGCGCTATCGGGTCATCTCCCCTGCCCTTTGTTACTTAAGCGGTGTCAACATTAAGCGAGCCCGAGCTGCTCGATGTCAGGTTTGAATTCTTGGATCGTCTTGTAATAGCATGCGGCTGGAGTTCCTTTCGTGTTATCATGCTAAATCTGCTCCGGCTTCAGAGCTCTTCTTTCCAGCGCGTGTTTAATGAAATACCAGAATGAATTGCTGAGGCATTCATAAATTACGGCGTTAGATAATTTGTCTCCGAATGTGTGCCGAGATCCAAATGCTGCTCTCCCCAGCTGACATACTCCAGATAAGGTAATGCTAATTATTAATTTATTTATTTTACATCTGCCCCGCCAGGCGCAAGAGGAAGGGTTCTTGCAGACATGTTGAAGTAGTTGGTCGCGGGAGAAAGTTTCCCGGCAGTAGGAGCAGGCAGCGCTCTGGGCGCGATGGGCAGCGCGCAGTTTGCAGCCCAGCTGCTGGCCCCGAAAGCCGTGTGGAAGCGCACGCGCTGACACCACGGAATTAATGTTACTTGTGGCATTGTCTCTCCCCCGATTCTCACTGACTTTTCTGTATCGCTGTTTGCCTGGGCGTACGTACGGCTGAAAACACGCCAGCCTTCAGTGTTGCAGTGTTTCATGACCATACCTATTTCCTGATCACAGCAGCGAGGCGAGGTGTTTGCAGACAGCCTTCCCCCAGAAGTTAGCTGCGGTGTTAGGAGCCTCACAGTGCGGGTACGGCTCCTAGCTGCTTTCCAAGCCCTAGCAGCCGGACTGCGCCGCTGTTGGACCCAGAGCGCAGTCCCATGCAGACGTGTCCTGAGGCACAAGTCAGCAGGACCGAAGCAGGAGTGACTCAGTGAGCGTTTTGGAGGGGGCCGGGGGGGCTGTGGCCGGTGACACCGCTCCCCGTGGGTCGGGGCGTACAGCGGGGGGCTTCAGCGTCCCGACAGACTGCGGCTGCGACCCCGCGAGCCCTCCCTCCGCCGCCCCTCGGGACGGGCAGTGAAGAAGCAGAGTAAGCGCCGCCGCATGTGCCGCAGCGCTCGTGCGAGCTGCTTTAAAGCCCTTCCCCTCCCTGACTCCCCCCCCCCCCCTTTTTTTTTATTTTCTTCCTTTTTGACCCGAGGCGGGAGGGAGGGGGGGGCCGGGGAGCGATGGTCAGCGCAGATATTTTGGCAGAAGCCTCGCTGGCGGCGTGCCAGAAATGACCTCATGACAGGAGTGAGATTTGGCAGCTCGATAACGTTCTGCTTTCCTATCTTACAGGGTATTCAAATATGTAACTAATTTAAGATACAAGGGCAATTTTTCATGGCAGAGGTTGAGGCATTGTAGTTCACATCTTTGTCCCAGAAGCTGCAGAGCGTTGCATCATCAGTTTGGCTTCTAGATTAAAAGTTCGTTAATGCCGCTTTAATTCATTGACTCTTCGATGGCTGCCGCTCCGAGGCGCGGCGGCGAGCGGGGCTGGGTGGCGGCCGCGCTGCTGTCATGGTGCGTTCGGCCCCGGCTGGCATTACAAAATACAAATCATCCCCGCGGATGGGTGTGCTCCCGGAGCACAAAGCGCGTCTGTCAGTGCGCTCGTTAGAGTTTGGCAGGCGCTTCGTTAATGGCTCGGTGGCAGGGAGCAGGCGGCAGGGTACCACATGCAGCCTGGTGAAGCTTCTGTGCCTGATCCGGGTGATGTTGTCAGAAAATCGCCGTCGTGGTGGCTGAGCGCTGCCTTTGCAGAGGATCCTGCAGGATCCCACGTGTCGGCCACAACCGGCTGCGGGCGGCGCAGGATCCGACCCCGTGCCGGTGCCAGCTCCCCATGGGAGGACGGGTGGGGGACCGGGCCCTTCAGCGTCAGGACACCCCAGGCCAAGTCCCAAAACAACGTGTGCCGGTTTGGACGTGGGCTGTGACGAGGAAGGTGCTGTGGTGTAGCTGTGGCGGTGGGAGGCTGAGGGCCGGGGCTGCTGCCGGGACCCGGTGGGCGGCCCCCGAGGCATTGCGCCTTGTGCCGTGTTCCTGGGGATGCTCACTCGAGGCCAGCGCAGGGCCAAACGGGTGTCCTGAGGCACGCAGAAACTGCCAGAGCCTGCCTGGAGTGCAGTCGGACATCCACCGGCTATGCCAGACCTAGCTAGTCATGGAGGCGTGCGTGGAGGGAGGCTGTCTGCTTGGGGCTGCCCCGGAGTTGGGCCAGAAAGGTGCTGAGCAGCGACCCGATGGCTGCGTGCGGAGCCTGGTGACAAGGCGGCTGGCACCGGGGCCAGCTGCAGGAGCTCGCTGTGTGCCAGGGCCGGTGCTGTAGGAGGGCACGCGGCCCGTGGCCGCCAGCACGGTCACACTCTGGGCCATCCCATGCCAGGAGCTCCCAGCCGCCGCGTGTGCCGGTGAGTTAAAGTTTAGGGTGTGCATGGGACTGAAAATATGTGACCGGAGCACTTCTTGTTTTTCCTTACTGATCGTAAACCCGCGGGACCTATGAGTGCCCTCAGAAGAGGGACCGGTTACCACAGAGGGTTTCATCCTTTGAGCTGTTGGCTCTTTGTATTTGACAATTTAAACCTTGAGCTCCCATGGCCAAGTTGCCAGAGTGGTCACAAAGAGATGGGACGCAGGTAAAGAAGGAAGGGTGTCCTGGAGGTGTCCCCTGGGGGTGCTGGGACCGGTGGGCTGCTGGTGCCCTCCGGAGCAGGGGTTGTGTGGGAGTGGGGAATTGCACAGAAAAGCTCGCTCGTCCTCTGACGGCGTGAGGATACCTCAGTGTCCTTGCCTCACTGATGTGAAATACCAGTTATTTTGCTCCTTGTCTCAATTCTGGCCCCAGAGTGCAGGACAGAGCATGGGTACGATTTGCATAGCAAGCTGTCGTGTGGCCTAAAAGCCATTAAAGCAGCTTCAGAAACATCTCCATCCTTGGTCATGCCCCAAACCCGCCTGTGTGCCTGGCTCCCACATCCCGAGCCGAGAGGCCGTGTGGGTGCACCACAGATCTGCAAAGAGCTAGAGCACGGCCGTGCGACAGAGCGGTCCTGTTGAAGGACGGGTTTAATGGTTTGTTTTCCCTCGAATTACGCTTGGCAATCCTAATTGTCGCCGAAGGAAGCTTGTACATGACAATAAAGGGAGACCGCAGCGCGCTCTCTGGCTGATAGCGCTCGATGCCTTTGGTAACCTTCATGCACGTTTTAATCGTGCCCTTCCCGCAGCGGGGGGAACGACATGCCTGAGGTTGCGTGAGGGTCGGGGGTGTGCTGGGGGAGAGGCGCGTAGCGTGATCGCCTGATATCAAATAGAAAACATATTCGTGCTACTATGCCTAGGAATATTCCGTGCAGGACCTGGCACAGATCCATAAGCTCCAGTTCTTTACGAAGAAAATCGTGCACGGCGTCAGGGGAACGGGAGCGGGTGCCGGGCGTGCTGCATGCGCCTCGCGCGTGCTCTGCGTGAGGCTGGGGGCGTGCTGGGGCTTCAGCCTCCCCAGCACCAACGAGCTTGCTTACGTACAGATGTGCCGTGCCTCTTTGGTGCCATTTGTCCCCCCTTTGTTGCCCCGTGCCAAGCAGGTTGGGCGGTCTTTTATTTGTGCCGGTTGCTCGCTGACTCTCGCAGGACGCCGAGCGCAGGTTTCTCCTTTTGGCTGAGCCTCGGGCTGCTGGATGTGGTCGCTGCCCAGCTGCTCAGCCCAGCAGGCTCGCGCCTGGGGGAAGCCGGCAGTAGGATCGCGCCAGCCCTCCTGCCTCCCAGCGCACGCCGGGGGGGACGGGTGCTGGAAAATAGCTGATAACTGTGCAGCACAATAGGAAACTTTTTTTCCTCCTTCCTCCCCCAGCCAAGAGCACAGGAAAAGTAGATGGGGGACAAGCGTGGAGAGCACTCGGTGATGCGCGGGAAGGAAAAGAGGAAGTGCTTGGGATCACGGGAGGTGCTCATGTGTTGTAGGAAACAGAAACGTGAGCACGGGAGTAGCCAAGAGCTTGGCCAGGTCGCGGCTCAGATACAACACAAAGTGCTTTATTAAACTGTGATAGTATTTTAACCTTTTAATGTTGTTTTTCTTACCGCATAATACTATAAATCTTCCCTGCTCTTCCATACACATGTAGTATCTTGTAATGCTAATTAAACTGCACACAGTCCTAATTTTGCTCTCATACTAATCCAATATATTTTTCTTGACTCGAAGCCAAGCCCTGAGAACCTCAGAGCATGCAAAGCTCTCAATCCACTCTTATTATATGTTAATGACGTTGTATTTTAATATCTTTCAACACTTAGGAGGATGTTATTTTTTTAGAGGTGTCTGGCTGCAAAAGGTAAGCCGTGCGCGAGAGGCGGAGGGGTTTCTGCCAGGGCAGAGCAGTAAACAAATTCCCTGCAATGAGTGAGTGGTAAGTGCATCGCTGAAGATGTGATCTGTCAGAATTCATTGTGCACAAAAACAAATTACAGCGAGATTTGGATGTAATTTGAAAATAGTTAACTATCTTTATAGGTTAGGAAAATAAAACTCCTGCCTAGACTTTTACATGTTGCAGTTGTAAGTGCTCTCTTGTTAAACTCTTGGGGAAACGCACTGTTTTTGTATGCTAATGCTGCTGATGCCAGTTGGGCCTGAACGCTACTATAACAGAAATAATTACTAACAGATGTGGGGATATTAAAATGAGCTCTTTCCATAAGGCCAAATAAAATTCTGTTGTAAGTGCAAAGTACTAAATATGCGAGATTGTACTGATGAAATGCCAGTGCTATAATGTGTTCCAAATGGCAAGTGCCAGCATCCTCTGAGTAAAGCTGCACCTCGAGTGCAGCTCGGCTCTCCCCAGTACGCTCCGCACTTCCTCGTAAATGGCTCGCACAGCGGGGAGACGGAGCAGGACTCGAAATGAGCTGTGGAGCTGCGAGCCATTTAGCCCCGCGCAGCGCCTCCGGTCTGCGTGGGGGCGAGGAGCGCCGTGCCAAGCTGAGCGCCGTGCCCGCTTCTTGGTCAGATCATCCGGGAGAATTAACCGTGTGGAAGCAGGCATGGGAAGCTCTCCCGTGCTGCAGGCACACGGGCGTTGCGTGGCTTTGCAGCAGCGGGCCTCGCGTGGTGTCACGCTGGCAGGCTCTGCGGGCTGCGCTGCTGCGTGGCGCGGCGCTGGGTGGCTTTGGCATGGCATTGCCTGGTTTTGCGCGTGTTGTGCTGTTGCAGCAGGTGTTGCAGGGCATGGCTTTGCCGTGCGTCACGCAGGCTTGCAGGTGTTGCGTGGCTCTGCAGCAGGGTTCGCGTGGCCTTGCAGCGGGACGTGGGGTGCTGAGGGGCACAGCAAGGGGCACGGCCTAAATATGTGTTAAATTCGTGTTAAATTCGGGCAAAGATCACAATAGACCGAGCCACTGAAGCGATGGCAAATGTCACTTTACAACAGCAGGCCCTTTTTCTCTGCTGTTTACTCCCCCCTTTACAAGAGGCACAATGTGCCAATAGCTCCCAGGGCCTTAGCAGCTCATCAGGCACAAAGCGGGGTTAAATGCCGCGTCTGCCTCCGGCAACGGGTGCTGGTGCCCGCTGTCCCTGCGCGCAGCCTTTGTTTGGCTCCCATTCATCCCGCCTTTGCAATTCATTTCACCTCTGTGTTTCAAATCTCTCCCCAGGCACATAACAAGGCAGAGGGAGGAAGACAGTCAAGTAGTTTCTTAAGCCATTGCTTGATGGAAAATCCACCTCTGGAGCGGGTAACGGCTCTGCAGTCCCTTGTGGCACAGGCAGAAGTGCAGATTCCTCGCCACGGTCCCACTGCCCTGCCAAGGCACGGGGCTGTGCTCCCCAGCACCAGCCTCTGCCCGCAGCGAGATGTGCCCATCTCAGGAAAATGCTGTCCTTGGGCTTTGGGGTCTTATTCCCATCTGTATTCTCCACCCCATCACAGTGAGCACTGCATTGAAGGCATGTTTTGTGTGTGTGTGTGTTTAAAAATAATAATAATTATTAATTGGTTGAGACGGGAGCAGAGATGGGACAAACACCTGCTGGGGCATCCCTGCACCAGAAGATGCTCTTCTGCCCTCTCTCCCCCCTGACTTTAGGGGTAGTCCCGGGGAAAGTGGGGGTCACTTAAGGTAAAATAACGAAATGCATCCAGGTATGCAGCGAATACCCCGTCAGCTTGATTTCTGTGGCTAAAGAGAAGCACAAGAATTTGAAGACATAAATGCAGCTTACTGTGAAGTGCAACTTTTGGCCGTGAGATGCTGGGCTCCCCCCGTCGGTGTTCCCAAACGAGAGCTGGGAGCAGCGCTCCTGGCCCAGGGAACGGGTTTGGAGCAAGTGTGTCCGTCAGCCTTGTGCACTGCTGCTGCTGGCCTTCACCGGCGCTTTTCCTTAACATTTTCTGGGGTAGGAAAAGACTGTAAATCATTTACAGCTCTTGCTGTGCCACCTTGCTGTGACACTGAGCTGAAAAAACAACTTGTGTTGATAAAGTAGGATTTTTTTTTCTCCTTACTGCTATTTTAGGATTCTGTCATTCTGGCTCTCAGTGCATTTGACCCATTGCCCCCTGTCCACCTAGGTCCTCATCAGAGTTTGGGAAACTTGGCGATGCAAGAGTTAGGAGGGGTGTCGTTTCTGTCTGGAAAGCTTTCATTCTCGTTCTTTCCCATTGAACATACCCAGGCAGAAAAACGAGAGCGAAATCTGAATTGCTGGATTTGCAATCGATGAGGCATACAGAGAGAGAGCAGGGTGAAAATGTGTAGAGAGAGGAGCTGGTTTTTAACTGCAGCTGTTACAACCTTTTTAGTGATAATGAACCAAATTGGCTGCTCCTGGCTGTGGCTGGGCTTGCTGGTGCATGTTTGTGCAGCATCATTAGCTCCTGGCCCCGGGGACCCGCCGTCCTCCTGGCCCGGGGCGTGGGAAGAAGCTGGGCTATCTCCGGGTCTCCAAGTAAACCGTGGGGGCATTCTGCTGCTGAAGGTCGAAGGGAGGCCCTTGCTGGTGAATGATGGTGCTGAAAGGTATCTGAAGTCATTTTTAAATGAATATTTTATCTTCGTTTTAGCAACATTTTTATTACTGGCCTGGAGTTTTGCTTTAATGTGAATTATCATTTTCATTTCTTGGCATCCTCGGATAACAAACCCATGACGTTATTTTTTGAGTTTATATTGGTCGCAATTCCGTCCTTAACCGTGTCTGCACTATTTCTCCTGTTGCTGAAAGGAGCAGTTCTAACCCCCAGATGCGTGCCCAGGCCCCTGGGTTGTGCAGGGCTCGCTCTCGAGCGTGGGAAGAAGCCCCAGTGAGAAGTGTGGCTGTCCTGGTGCTGCTATGCCTGTGTTTCTGCTCCTCCCGACTTGCTGCGTGCCCAGGAGCCTGCCCGGGCTGTGCCTGCCCCCAGCATCTCGCTGCTGGTCTCGCTGGGTTGCTGCCTGCCCCCTCTGTGCTCTAGCTAAAGTTTGGTAGCAAAGCTCATGGGATGACGGGGACCTTCCCTTCCTCACAGATAACACACACCAAACTCTTCCTTCTGCCTGCTTCCCTTCCAGACCTTGTGTGTGTTTGCAGAGTTCTCTCACCTTTCTTTAGCAAAAAATTAAATAAGCCACTGTTGGACTTTGCAGCAGGTCTTAGCCTGCTGGTGCTGTGCTAAGACTCAAGCTCATTCTTCAGTAGAAGCGGTGCTGCTGTCTTTTGGTTGAGGACAAAGACGGGAACGTGTGCAGGAGGAGCTGGCAGGCAATGTGGCTGTGGGTTTGAGTTCAGAGAAAGCTGCTCCGCACGACTTCGAGGTCAGTTATGTTGCACGAGGCTGGACCTTGCTGTCTGTGAGAGCTACCTGGCTGCCCGTGCAGCAGCTCGCCCGCTTGTAAACGCAGCATCTAAATTTTATTCTCCAACAGACGTATATATATTTTTCAGTGATTAAGGTTTAAAAAACCCCACAACTAAACATGAAACTCAAATCTCATAATGTGCTTGCTTTTACAGGTCACTTTTTATTGATGCATCACTTCATTTTTAAAGAATTTCTAAGTTGCTTATAGGCTTTTTCTCTTTTTACGAGGAAGCTTTATAGCTTAAAGTACCTTCATGTGATTTGGGTTCTTTTTTAGTGTTATTTGGTATAAAAAAGCACAATGTCTTAAATTGAGCTGGCATGCATTTTTATGGTTTATATGCTCAAATCGGCTGTACTTCCATCTCCTTGCTGTCTTCCTTGCGGTGGCTGGGCTGGAGAAGCTCTCGTCATGCTCGCTGACCGCAGCTACGCTAACAGCAGCACAATATAAAAATGCCATTCTTGTGGAATTTTGAAGTGGTTTTGATGTTTATATGTGCTTGTGACTCTTTAATCTCTACTTCCAAGGAAGGTGTGACTTTATTTTCTGTGTGTTTTTGTTTTGGACAAGATCTAACGAGTGTTGCTCTAACAACACGCTTTTTTTCTGCTGCTTCCCGTGACTGATGATGGCTTGCTTGTGACACAGCGTAGTATTTAGGTGGCCATGAGGCCCTTTCTCAGAAATTGTAGTAGTGTTGGTTTCCTAAAACTTGAATATTGAATCCAGACTGACTAAACCTTCACGAAGGAAAATTACTGTATTTAGTAATAAAATGAAACGTGAGCTCGTTGGGTTCAAATGAATGCATTCAGACTTGAGCAGGAGAATTAACCTTCAGGTGCCGCGTTTGCAAAGGCAGCAACGCAGTACTGGAACCGTATGCATTCCAGATGGAATTGCAGCAGCAGATCCGCCTGCTTCACGGGGAGGTGCAGCACTGGTCCTGGACACCCAGGGGGTGAAAGTTGTGTCCAGCTGAGAGTGAGGAGACGGCAAGGGCATAGTCTGATAGCTGTTCGTTACAGACACGCTAGTTGTAGGTCAGCTTGAAATTCCTTTGGGTGCTGCAGAGAAACAGGAGCCCCTAGAAATCAGCATGAACATGAGGGAAGTTTCCATCGCAATTATCATCATCATGGCTGAAGAGTGTGCAGGTCTTCGTTTGTTTCTTGGTCACTGACATAACGGGAGCCTTCTGTTTTTTGTCCCCCATTAGAACTTGAAATTGAGCGCTCTGCTGCCTGCAGGGCAAAGTCATCAACCAGTTTTCCTGCTGGGAGGTAAATGGAGGACGAGAGACAGCACCCGCGGGCTTGGCTCTGCCGGGCGAGTGGTCCTGTGCGAGGGTGGTTTTGGTACCTGGGGTGATGGCAAATGCTGGTGAGGAGAGGAACTGCAGGCTCCTGTGGCTGCCTCCTCCTGCTGGGTTTAGTCACGCTGACAAGATTAAAATTTAATCTGATTATATTACCTCTGCAGCATTAATTAGGGTTCCGCAATTTTCCAGCCAAATCCTTGACAGTGCTAATGGGAGCTCTTGAGACTGCTGTGTGGTGAAATGGTGGGGTGAGTTATTCACATGTGATTCTCCAAAACCTGAAGGAGAGCAGTGCAACTTTGCGTCAGTTCATTGTCATGTGAGAGATGTCACTTAGGATGCTGTTTGGCTCTAACTCCGTTTCTACAGACAAATTGCATCACAATGTAGTAATCACCATGATATCTCGATTAAAAAAAAAAAAAAAAAGATAAGCAGAAACAAAACAAAATGTTAACAATAATATAGCTGGCCAAACCCTGCGAGGCTGAGTCAGAAGGTTTTGCAGGGATGCAGCCAGAGGTACCAGGAGGAGTCTGATTTCAACTTGCTTGAGGTATGTTGATAATGGCTCTTGCAGCTAAATGCATTTGGCAAAAGCAATGAGAACAAAGATAATGCTCTTTAAAGCCTTCAACAGGTCAACTGCGAGGGCCTTTGGAGGCTCAACACAAGCCTTGCTCGGATTTATGTCTGGCGAGACACCAGATCAATGAGAAGCACCAAACCTCGTGCTGCCAGAAATGCTGCTGGGCAGCAGTGGTGTGCGTGTGGTGGCATTTCGTGATGAGCTGGAGAGCCTGTGTGCTCAGTGCTTGTGTCAGTGTCTGCAGTTTAATGGTATTGAGCAGCTCTGCCCCTGGCATCGCCCACGTGCCGGGGTGCCCAGCGCACCGAAGCCAGGTGCTGGGGCCGCGCCGCGCTCCTCGGCTGCACGCTATCTGCAAATGCCGCAAGCGTCAGCGAAGTCACGTAGCGGGGAGCAGCAGCCAGTGCGCGACTCTGAAGCCGAAAGCAGCATGCCTGTAATAAAAGCAGGCTCCGACTTCAAACAAATGTGTACTGCACAGTTGTTGTTAGCACTCTGATGTGCGGCTGCAGAACTTGGACAATTTATGGTCGTTGCATCAAGCGTCTTAGTCAGTTCCATATGTGCTGTCTTCATGCGTTTGCTGGTATGAAATGGTAGGATAAGATCTCGGAAGTTGAGGTCTTCAAGTGTTAAATACAAAGCATTGCTCCTGCAGGCTCAGCTCTGCTGATCCAAGTGTCTGGCGCACATTTCTAACAGCCTGAATTTGCCAAGGAAAATTACGCTAGATATAGCAAATAGCTGTCAACTCTTTCCTCCCTAGTCTGTCAATCCGCTTTTCGCTCTCTTTTCAGAAAAGCGGGGATGATTAGAAGTGAGAGGAGAGGTAGGTTTTTCTGTTCAGCGTGCTCCTAGGGATGCCTCCCAAGCTCGGCGAAGCCCCAGCCCCTCTCCTTCTCCTTGCCCCCTTGGGTCCCTTTGCAGACCCACTGCTGAGGGCTGCATCGAGCCCGGAGTAACTTGAGTTCTCCTATGCTAACCAAGTATGCAAGGAGGAATTTTGGCTAACGTATTAACTAGCTCTGAGGAAGCAGTTCATGTGTAACCAAGACTTTTCACTGGCACTGTCACCCTGCACTTGTGGATACCTGCTGTTAAAACAGACCCGGCATGGCCACGTATGGGTGGCTGCAGCTGCGCTTGGAGCAAAGTCCCCAGGCTGGTGTCCCCCGCTTGGAGCACTGTGTGCTTCTCATGGCTTGACGGTTCCTGGCTCAAAGCTGCTGGAAAATGAGTCTTCTAAATGGTAATCCTGGTAACAGTCAGCGGGGGCGGCTGGGGAAGTCAAATTTTTGGTCAGCTCTCAGTCAAACATCTGTGCAGCTTCAAATGGCGTCTGAATCAGGTACTTAACTGGTTAAGTATTCCTGACGTTGATCTGCTAAAGCAACGACAGGTATCTTCTGCTGGATCTGCGTTTGCTGTATCAAATCTGGCAAATAGTGCAAATTTTTATGTTGTGAACAGAAACCATGCCCCGAGGCTATGACTGAAAGGAAAGGTCTCATTGACATACTTACCTAGCAATTTTGCTATCATTAAATATGCTTTCTCGAAAACCTCAAACCCCAGAACAATAGCAACAGAAAAACATTGAAGGTTTTGTGAGCAGATGCAGCTTCAAGATAACAAATTATTTTTGCTCTTTGTTTGACTACTTGGCATTTAAAAGGTAATTAAAATGAAGCCAAGTGTAGTTAGAGAGTTTGTTTAAAAAAGTCTCTGTGCTTGGAGAATGAAGCAAAAGTGCATTAGTAAGGCATGGAGGCACTGTCCCATGAAAAAATCAATATTAATCTTTCAGGTTGTAAAGCAGTAACACCTGTTCTGATCCAGCTGTTTCCTTTTCTTTCAATATTAATTTTAATGATAGAGAAAGCTACTGACATTGAAGTTGGTCCAAACTCCACCTGGAGTGCTCTGTTAACACTGGCATGTATAACACCAAGTAATAATGCCTTGTTTCTAAGAATGGGCTTAGCGGGTTGTTGTACAAAGAAGGGCATAAGAAACACGATACTCAAATTGTGATTGCAGGCAGAAATGCTTTGCAATGGGGAAATTTTAGTTCAGTCAAGGTTGCTTACATGCCTTTCTTCCAGCCGAAGGGCAAACGACGCTGTTAGCGTTAAACGTCAGTCTATGACATCTTAACATGAAATATGCCTTACCTCTCCAAGATTGAGCTGCAGTTATCGCTGTTCCAAAAATTCTTCCCTGGTTTTTATTTTTGGCCTTGCCCAAAAATGGACCCATGTTAAATGTTCATGCTATTAAAGTGTTTGGATGGGAAGGGAAAAGCACCAATTAAATGTACTTCAGGGAAAGGTCCAGTGAAGAGCAACAGAATACAGGGGGGATCTGGACAGCCCTGTAGGACACTTCACTGGTTCATGGGTGGGTTCACCCTCCGTGGTGGCCCGAGGGGCTCTTCTGAGGGGTACTAACAGCCTGTGCTGTAACACCATGGGTTTGAGGCCCTTACTCTCAAAGGGCTTTGGAGGGCCCTTATCCCTTCGTCTGTTTTGCTCTGAGGTTTGCTCCTTTAAAAAATGAAATGAAAAAATAAGTCAGACACTTCTGGCCACTGTCTACCTCAGCCCTTTCCAAGGACTGCCTACTTCTGTGGGCACACATCTATTTTACTACCAGCTGCCCCTCTGCCCATGGCAGCAGCGTGGATCCATTCTGCAGCTGGAAATGAGTATTTTGAAGGGACTTCATCACACTTTAACAATGGTTTTGTTCCGTCGGAGGCAGTGGAGCCTGCGGCCTGGCTGGGTGGATGCTGCTTCTCAGCCCGGTGGCTCTCGGGCCTGTAAAGCTCTCGGATGGGTGGCAACGTCTAGGCTGAGCAGTGGTGGTGATAAACGTCTCCCGCTTCAGTTGCTGGATAAAAGCACGTGAGGGCACGTGCACGTTGTTTGTTTGTGCAAGCATTTCCCTTCCGCTGCCCTTCTTGCCCCAGTGAAATGACTTCCAGCAGCAGTCTGTATTTACAGCCATCAGCTCTTGGTTTGCCCTCAGGCCAAATCCACCCCCCGAAAGTGCAGCGGGGCTTTGGGGAAGAATTTTTGGCACTTCTGTCCAGAACCAAAAATGCTGCGTGTGAGATAAGGAGAGCAGGCTGGCACCTGAGGCCAGGCTGTCGGGCTTGGAGGGGTGCAGAGGCCGGGGTGCGCCTCTTGGTTCCCCCCCAGCCTCTCGAGCATCTCGTTAGTAATACCGAGCCTTGGATATTCTTAAAAAAAATGGCTTTAGGTAAAAATCAGACATGTAGAGTGGATTAAGTTTTAAATTTTCATGCTAGCCTAGTTGGAAACACATCACCATGCATATTTTACACTTAGGATCCCCTTGGTAATTATTTTGCCTTTTCCCGGTTTTATGCTAAGAATGTACAAGTAAAGATTATTCTGATTTTCTTACATTTCTGCTATCATTGCAGAATGCAGGCACTTTCAGATTGAAAGGAGCTGGGTTATTTCTTACAGAATCCTAGTTTTCTTTTTTTTCCCCTGTGCTAACTCCATAACATAATTGTTTGCACATAAATTAAGCAGAATTCTTTGGCCAGCTCTTCTGCACACCTGTGCACTCACTCACGTGTTCTGCCAATAAATCGCTACGGCTGAATGTTACTTCTAAAATACTTGCTGAAGAATGACTTTTGAAATCTGAAAATTGTTTCACTAATGCTTGAACTACCCAGGAATAATGATTTCCTCTCCCGGGCCCCCCCCCCCCCCCCACACCAAAAAAAAAAAACACCTAAACTTGTACTTACACAGTCATTTGTGAATTAGCACTATATGCAGATGTGTTATTCTTATAAGTAAATGAACTGCTTATGTTCTTAAAAATATCATTTAATCATTTTATAATGGTCCAATGACTGAATTTACCAAAACTGGCACCACAGAATACAACCAGCGGAAGCAGTCTGGATGCTCCTGCACTGCCGTGGGCAGTTGCCTGCTCTGGCACATCCCATGTGCTTGTGGACACTTCGGGATTAATCTGAGATGTGAACTCAAAGTGCATTGAACTGTACCAACCCTGGGGTGGTTGCTGTGGTCCTCCACAAATCCCACCCGGTACTGGGCTTGGTCTCCACTGGTCTGAGCTGGTTGCTGGGTTGTATGCAGGAAGGGGTCAACCTCGGGTTCATTTCTGGGCCTTCAGATAGCACAAGAATGTCCTGCAATGTCCAGCACAGTTGAGCTTTTCAGGAGTTGAAAACCTGTTCATAGCTGATGTTTTCAGTCCGTCTTCTGCCATCTCTGGAAGGCTCCCCTTCTTATTTTGTGCTGTTTATTGTTACTTTGTGCATTCTTCTTACCCAAATGGGCGAATATTTCATCTAATTGTTTTAGAAGTTCTTGACTACAGCGATACCTGATAGTGGAGAACTCCCTGGGTTAAACTTTTAAAATAAAATTAATTATTTGGGGATTTGATTTATTTAATCTTTGTGGTTTATGATTATCAGGGTAGAGTTTTGGTAATAGGTGGAAGGCTATAAATGCACTGGATTTTCTGGTCATCCTGTTTTTATTTCAAGCCATTTCAGAGTTGGCAGTTACCTGGACTCGCTTAGAAAGTTAAGAAAGGTAATTATCCTTCTAGTTACGAGCCGTTACTGTAAGGGTGATTTCTTACTGCTGGTATTAATACTAACCTGTCGAGTTCCTCACGTGGTGGCTGTGCTAGCAAGCTGCTTGTCGTTAGATTAATGAAATATCCCAGCAACAAGCTTTCCTTTCAAGTTTCAGGGCCACAGCCAGGCACCTTGACACGAAAGGCAGCGCTGATTGCCTTCCACGTGCCCCCGGCCCAAGGGTTTCACGTAAGCCCTTTGTCCCTGTCCTGGCTGCTGACCCCAGCTGGTGCTGCTGCAGGAACCGAGCCCTGCGCTGGCCTGGGGTGACTGATGAATATATATGGGATTTTTGTCCTTTAGAACAGCTCTCTGTTCGTAAAGCAGGGGTAAGGTTAGCCAGGGTAACAGGAGAAAAACGATGAGAGTAGTGCAGCAGGCTGCTGCGCGGTGCAGAGGTAGGTTTTTACAGTAGGAGAACGTCCTCCGAAGAGCGTGTGTTTGTGCCCACAGCCATTAAGCTTAATAATCTTGCTGTCTGTATCGACTTACAAATGAAAGCTTGCAGTAATTTGGAGCAGCATTTGAATTGTGAGTGGTAGTGATGATGCTGAGCTTGTCTTTTAATGCTGAGTTTAGAGTCTTTGAGGTTTGGATTAAAAAAAACTTCAATGAAACCACAAAAAAGACATTGGAAGCATAACTGAACAGGTGGAACAAATTTGTTAAATCTGTTATTGGGAAAACAGCAACTTGCTTTTAAGAAATAAATCAATCTGCAGCTCAGTGTTTCATAATGAGGAGTGGGATAGGAAAATCTAAAAATATCTACAAATGAGAGCTAATGCTCTGAAGGAACAGATCCAAACTAGAATATAATATTGCCCATTGTGGTGACAATAAGTATTTTAAAGTTCATTGAGATCCTTGCTGTGATGCAGATGGGACTTTAAGAGCCAGCATATTTCACTTGGCTGGGTCCAGTTTTTATTTGCATAATAAGTTATTATATGTATTGCCAGTAGCTCGCAGAGCCCCTGGTCAGGATTGGGAAACCACTGTGAGTTCATACTCCTCTCCATGGTGAGACAATATATTAAACAGCAGATTTGGAGGGCGGTGTCTCTAGTATGTAATGCAACTGATCGTGAGCTTAAAATGGCAGGAAAAACCAAATCTTTAACCCCTGCTTTGGAACAGGTGGGTGACCTTCGCCCGGTCCCAGCTCTGTTTGCCAAGTGCCTCTTTGGCTTTGTCACTTGGCCGTGTTTGTCCCCAGCCTTTGGCACGATCTTCAGGAGCGAATCTCAGTAAGGGAAGGGAATTTATCCAGGCGATGTAAAATGCGTGCACTGGCACCTGCGTTTTCAGAAGGGTGTCGCTGCATTCTCTGGCTTTTTTTTTTTTTTACTTTTTAAATTTCCACTTCAATGTTCGGGCAGCACAGACAGCTTTCCTTCCATCTTTCTTGGAAAGCCATTCCTCAGCTTTGTGCTGTTTGGCAGGATTTTTCTGGCCATATTCCAGCGTTTTCCTTGCTCAGCTGAGTCCGAGCGCCCCATGACACGCGGTTGGGCAGCTCTTCAGCACTGCCACCAGCTTCCCGCTCTGGCCCATCTTCCTTCCCTCCCTGATATTTGCTGAGGGCTTCTCCGTGCTTCTCGCAAGTGCCGTTTCAGAGTAGCTGTTCCGAATTAATGGAATCCACACGGACAGCTGTTGCTCAGAGGCAAGTAGGTAAGTGCATCCATACAGCTCCAGCTCTTGCATGACGCTTGCCCTTCGGGGAAGCACCGTGCACTTGGGAGCTTTTCTTACGGCGTTTAAAACCAGGAAAACCCTCTCCAACTTCCAGATTCTGGTTGAACTGGGCATAGTTTGGGTGTAACTGGGGCCATGGAGCATCAGGGTGGCAAATGCTGCCATCCATACCCACGGGGCAGCGGGTCGGGATGCCCTTGTGCACCAAAGAGCAGGGCTGCTGCTGTCTGTGTGTTTGCCACGTTGAACGCCAGCGTCCACCCGGTGTCAGAGCCTCACTCAGGGCTGCTGCTTTGCTTTGCAAAAGGGGCTGAGGGCTGTCACTGAGCTCGGGAGCACACGGGGGACGCTTCTGCATAGCTGGGATTCCCTCAGTGCATTGCAACACAGCCTTTACCCCAAAACCCATCACAAACTTAAAGGACGTCTTTTTTTTTTTCCCAAATGGTTTACCAAAGACCAGCTAAGTTTTAACTAACCGTCATCAAGCTGATTATTAATGTGCTGCTCTCGGGATGGATCCATGGCTTTTAGAATCTCCCGTCTGTCGCTTTAATGAAGAACGGAGCTCTGCTTTCGGGGCTCGTGTGGCAATTGTGCTGACTCCTCCTTATGCTTTTGGAAACCCTGCTCGCCTTCTGTTTCCGTGGTTTGCGAGCGCTTTTATTTGATGCTCAGGCCCCGAGAGAGCAGCCGTGCGGAGCTGCACAATGGCACTGGGCTGTGCTGGGCAGCCCGGGGCGGAGGTGGGGGTCCCGCAGCGGGGCTGGGGGCTCCCGCCAGCACCCGCCGCAGGGCGGTGGTCAGTGGCGCGGAGCCGTCACCCATGGGTGCGGAGGCTCTCGGGACGCACCAGGGAGCCTCCTCAGCCACTCGGTTGGCAATTTCCAAGGCCAGGGGTTCATGGAGGCTTTGTGTCCTCGCTTTGAAGCTCGGGTCTGAAAGTGTTGTAATGAGATTTTATTATGTATTCTGGCGAGGCCTTGTTATTTTGTGTGTGGATTTATTGTATAATGAATTGAGTGATTTTGAAATGTTTTGTGCAATGATTTTTTGGAAGGGACATTGTATTTTGTTTATGGGATGTGTGAGTTTTTATGAAACTTTATTTAGCTTTTAGCAAGAATAATCTTTATTCAACAAATAGTGCAAATAAATCTTTAATTGAACAAATATGTGCCAACTTTCAAACACAGCAACAAACAATGACATGAAACAAGGAAACTTTGGAACAATATACAACTTTAAACATAGTAAAAAAAAAAAAAAAAGCTAACAAAGACCAGCTCAGGCGGTATAGCCGGGCAGCAGCCAAGTGCACTTATATCTGGGACCTGCTGTGCTGAGGGGAGCAGCGGGGAGCTGCGTGCTCGCTGCCTTTCCCCAGGTGGGTGCAGGTGGGGTGGGTGCAGAGGGGTCCCCCCACCCAGTGCTGCAGCCCGGGGAGCCGCCGCTGCCAGCTCGCGCCGGGCTGCCAGACGTGACTGGGCTGTGCTAGCGCTCGTAGCTGTGGGGCGATGTGGAAACATGTTCTCCAGCAAAGCTTTCTGCTCCGCGGCAGCTCCAGGAAATATTTCATATACGTCCTTTTCTCAGTGGCAGTCCTGGGGCGGCCTGTGCCCCCTCTCCTTCTGGGTCTCTGCTAGGAGCAACCTTCTGCTGGAGGAGGTGGCTCTGGTGAGCATCCTGGGATGGCCACGGGGATGGCACCAGCGTGCCTGCACCAAGCTGCTCTCCGGCTCTGCAGAGAGCAGGAACCACGGTGCAGGATGGGACCATGTTGTGGTCACTGAGATAGGTTTAGAGTGACTTGTAACAATGCCGTGTCCCTCTTGGGTGCTGTTTTCTGCCTCGCAACAGTGGTGAACCACCCAGTGCTCAGGATACCTAGAAATGGTCAAACTCGTGGTCATCTCGTGTAGTTTTCTAGAGCTCTGCTAAGCCGCGTCCTCCAGCTCTGCAGAATTTTATCCTCTGTGAATTTTCCTTCTTGTTGAAATATCTTCATTAAGAGTAAATATGTGAAATTAGTTCTGGATTTCCCAGCGTTTTGCATGAAATCTGTAGAAAAATTACAATACAAAAAGTCTAATCTGTAAAACATACACTGGTTTCCACAAAAAAACAACAACATCATCGCCTTCTATCGCAACCTCATAAGTGGCTTTTACTGCTCTTTGTATCCTCTGGGCTATCTCAGCCTTTCTGTTTTCCTTCACTTTTTTGAATGTTACTTTTTAGGAAGAAAGAACAGAATCCTCTTTCTGTTCATTTCCAAGTCAGATTTCCTTCCTCGTTCCCACACTTTAGTTGGGTTCTATTGAACTCTTACTTATTTAGAAAGTTTTTTCAATAAGGATGGAGAAAAATGAATAAGGACGCAGAGGTGGTCTTCATCATTTTTGTTGGGTTGTAGAGCAGGAAATAAAATGCAGAAGACCATGAAAACAAAAAAATGTCGGTCTTTATGGCAGGAGACCAAACTCTGCTTCTAAGTGGAGCACTTCTGCACTTTCTAACCTTAGAAATATCAGGAACGTGAAGCCTGATATTACTTATTTCTGTGGGAAATCACATGTAGCAAATCCATTGTTATGGGGAGGAGCATTTTCAGCCCTTCATTGGCCTTTTCAGCCCCTACAATTTTAACAAAAGAGCTTTTCTTCTAATAGTGAGCAATGGAATTGGGTGTTAATGAAAACAAATTAATTCTGAATGGAAAATTCCTTCTCGTCTGTTGTGCCATTCTCTTTTTATAGCGTAAACCTACCAAATCTCTCTCGTTGCCCATACTTTTCCAGGAAGAAGAAATCGGACTTATATTTCCAGAACTGTGAGCTAAAGGCATCTCATGTCTCTTGTGCACGCTTGTGTTGAACCTGTCCATCTTTCTTCAGAGCTTCTCAATGCCCCAAAACTGTATAAAGTAAATGCTATTTTTTTTCTGTGCTAGTTCACTTCTAAACATTGTTTTTTCCTCAAGTCTCTTCTCCAGGTCACGGATCCTTCCTCTTTCTTGTACACTGTAATTACTTTACCTACCCAAAGAGTCTAGTCAAGACTCTTCCTTTTTAGCTACAAATTCACTTATTGTTCTAAGTCCTGATATGATGTGGATGAGCTTCATCTATGCTGGAGCTCCCTGGGGCAGGAGGAACATATTGGCTTTGGGGAAAGTTCTACCCCGGTTTGTCAGTAGAAGAAGGTGCAGAGAAGAGTCGTTTGCCGAAGGCCATGGAGAGGCTTGCAGCCGAGCCAACATTTTGAAACCAGATCTCTTGAAACACAGCCCAGCCTGCTGCGAGGCCATGCCACCACTTCCAGCTAGACCTCTCCGCCTTTCCTAAAGCTCTAGCTGGCTGGTTGTGCCTTTAAAATAGAGACAGAAGGCCAATTGCAGAGCAAACACCTGACTGCCTGTTTTATTTTTAAATCCATATATTAACTTATGAGATCAATGAGTCGATGTCATTTGCACCACGCAGAAGGAATCAGTGAAAGCCATTGATGTGCCAGATGTTTGGTTGTAAAATCTGCATTCTTCGTGGCCGGGTGGGAGCAGGCGCTCGGCTGCTGTTTGTCCAGGCTTTCTTGTCTTGGGCAAGGAGAGCAAGTAGGGAGACAGACGGTGATGGAAAACCCTGCGGGCGGTGGTCTGCTCTGCGGTAAATCTTCCACTCGAGCCACAGCAGATGGGAAAACTGGGATCAGGCAGCAGTGTTCGGTAGCAGCACACCAGCGTTTCAACAAAAGGTACATGTTTAATACTAATTGTGGGATCCTCCTCTAAACAACTTTATCCTTAGGTAGGGCATGACCTGAATCCACACAGAACAGCTAGTGGTGCTAATAAGGACAGACTTTCTTGATTCACACATTTTTTTAACTACTTAATTCCCCATTTGGTGAGGAGGAATTAATTCCCCTTAGGACCAAGTTATAATTGTCAAAGCCGTATGTCCTTGCTGAGCTGGCATTTCATGGCGCTGTCCAGAGAACATGGGAGGCATCGTGCGGACCAGCAAGGTGCTTGCATTCATATCACTGTCTCACTGCCGACCCCTGAAAAAGAGGATTTTGGAGTCCCTGGTCATTATCAGGATGGAGCGATGGGATTTTCTGGCCCTGCCACAGTGACTTTCTGTGGCCTCTGGGTTTCCCTGTTCCCTGTCTGGTGGAGCCCACTGCCCCCGTGCCCTCGGCTGAGCTCGCTCGTCCTCCTCCATCGTGGCCTCGAACCTGTCAGGCAGAAGCGAGCTCCCCGTCAACCTGCCCTCAGACCAGCCATGCTCACCCGGCAGGACTCATCCGGCCTGCTCTGTGAGGGATGGGAGTCCCTGTCCTCCTACGAGGAACCCAGCCGTGTGAGGAACCACAACCACGTGTATTTATTTACCTGCGTGCCTTTCCAGGCTGCCCCACCAACCTGTCCTGGTGCAGCTCTGCAGGCTGAGGCCCCGGGGGCCGTGGTGGCCGTGGGCAGGAGGGCGCGGGGCTGCGTGTCACAGCGTGGGGCTGCCCGCAGGTGTTCCCTCGGGGAGTCCCACACAAGTGCCGGCTGGCAGCGGCCCCGCTGTGTTTCATGTCAGCAAACGAGAGCAGCCATCACCTGCTCCTCGCTGGAAGCGGTAAGCCTGGACCCGTGTCAGCAGGATATCAGGCGTGTGAATGCGTTGGCAGACAACCTTCCCCTCGCTCGGGCTTTGGGATCGCAAGGGGGGATCAACCAGATGTCCTCCAAATCCTGCGTATCCTGTAGGTATCAGCGAGGCAGCCCAGAGCCCCACGCGGGGAGCTGGGCTCCCCCAGGCTGCAGGCTGGGAGCAGGTGGAGGTGAGACCTCCCATGCGTCCGCACAAAGGACCAGAGAACACGGAGCTTGTCCTACAACTGCTGCTAGCAAATGGACGTATTTGGTGCTTTGGAGCTGTTTCTCTCCCTAAGGAAGGGGGATTAGGGCTAGATGACTCGGAGGATGACAGTTATGAGAATAAATAAATCATTGATTTACACCAAGCTCAGCATTTAAATGGTCACGGGTGAGAAGAAATGGTTCGTTTCACAGTACCTGTCTAAAGCAGTTAAGTCAAAGCCCAGCAGTATTCAGATGTTTGGGTTTTCAGCGTTCATTTCTTTGATTTCAGACCTTCAGCTTGCTCCAGGATCTTCCTTTGGAAAGAATGTGATGTTCTGCGTCAGAGCGCTTGCAGCTTGTAATTGCTGCAGAGATCCTCATCCTGGTTTTAGGATGGAGATTTTGATCTTAACCTGTGAGTCAGAACACACACTTCAACATCATCCTAAAGAGTTTATGGTCCAAAGCTATTTATTAGCTGTTATAGCAGGCCTTTTATTACACTGGAAAACTAATTTGCATTGCTTGTTGTAATTAACACTGTAAAATGTTTAAACAAAAGTACAGATAGAAATTAAATTAACAGGCATTGAATTCAATAGCATTAAAATAAACCTTTGATTTGTTTTTCTCCTTTGGCAAGAAAGTGATTAGCTCAAATTAAATTTACGGAAAGCTCTCAACTTGGAATGAGTGATTTAATGAAAAAAATGCATCACAAACTGCCAGAGCAGAGTGAGGAAGAACCGAGCTTTCACTTGCAGAAGGCTGTTGTGGTGAAACTGAACCATTTTGGGTAGGAGAGGTACAATTGTCTGACAGGGACGTGTTGTCTGATAGCAGCACATCGTGCCGTTGGGCATCTTCCTCCTGTCCTGCCCCGGTGGTGTCCGCTGTGGACGTGCATCCGCTGTTCAGTGGAGATGTGAGGAGTAATTGGGGAAATCAGCCTTTCTAATTGCAGGGAGAAAGCTGATCCGGGCAAAGGGAGAGGGAATGGTGCCACATCCCTTCCGTTCCCAGGATGCTGGGGCAGCGGTACGATCCAAGCGACCCGATCGAGCTCACACAGAAATATTAAGTGTCCTCCCGCAAAACGTGTAAGGTGGTTCAGGAAAGGTCTTTTGGGGCTAGAAGAGGCTTCAACGTCTTCATCCTCAAATGAAGTCATCAAAACCAGACCATTTCTTCTCAGATTTACACAGCAAGCTTTGACAAAAAGTATAGTGCAGGCAAAAGGCCTCTTGGTAAGGTTTGGATTCTCTTCTATTGTTAGGAATATTTTTTTTATGGCTGCGATTCGCATAGTTATAATTTGTACCGTCTGGCCCCAAGGCTCTGAGTCGTCCCTGTGTTGGTATTGAGCTGCTGCAGGGATGAGTGGATGAGTTCCTCAGGGCCAGGATGCTTGAGTTACAGGTCACAGACCTCTTGGGAACCGCTCTGGTCCGTCTGGCAGAAAGTTATGGTAGTCCAAGTGAAAAAAAGGTAGGGTGTGAGCATGGCACTGTCCTCGAGTCTTCCGAGATGTTGAGCTGCGTGGAAGGTTTGTTTTTGGAGGAGAATTTATAGGCACAGGGATACCCTCTGCAAACCTGGTGGTATTTGTTCAAAACCCATTTAATGGAGTATTGCTGGAGGGAACATTTGGCAAAAGGATCAGGTTTGAGAAGCTACAGCTAGGTAAAAGCAAGGTCTGTCCTGACAATTCATGGAGAGTAGGATGAGAATCACTGATAAAGTGTATTGGAAATTTCAGGTCTACGGCTGCTCCTGTCTCCTTGGCCATTTGGTAGCTTTAAAATGATGTTTTTTTTCCTTAAAATCTCTCCTTTATCTGGGTGAAAACTAATGGTAAGGACATGTCTGTATTAGAGGACTTTTTTTTTCTTTTTGCACAAATCTTCTGTGTCCCTGAAGGAGCGAGATGACAGCGATGAGAAGGACACCAGCCACAGAAAAAAAGATTTTCCACGTTGCTTTTATTGTACAGTTGTATAGCTAACGGGTAGTGTTAGAGAAAAGTGTATCGATATGGTCGTAATGCGAAGAACTGGCAGAATCCTCATCAGAACTTAGCTAGTGCAACGGCATGACTCTGCATATATCTGGCTGAGCTGGAGTAACTGCCAAGGGAGAACGGATGCCAATTCTTTAAATACGAGACTAATTTGCACTTAGTGATAGAAGCCAGATCTACCAGCTCCACGTCCTGTGCTGCCTTATCTTGGTTGTACTCGCTCAGCTACAGCACTTGCACATCCTCTTGTGATAACTGAGGCTGGTGGTTAAGCCCCGTGGGTACCGCACGGGCTTTTTGCCCTCCCTCCCTGTGCCGAAACGTGGCTCCTCTCCCCCAGACCACCACCACCGTGCCAGCCCTCGTTTCCCCAGCCGAGGCAGGAGCTGCTGGTTTCGTCTGGGGAAGGCACGTGTGCTGCCAGAAATCCTCGGCATCTGCTAGATGCTGATGGGCTCCAGCCTCGAGCCGTGCCTAGAGCATGCTAAAGCCTCGAGGAATGGGGATGGGAAGCATGTTTGCATGGCACACTGCACAAAGCGCCTCTTTCTGGCCTTTTTTTTTTTCTCGTAGCAGGTAGTTTTTACTGTTGGTTTCTTCTGTCTTTGAATATTTTCAGTTTTAGATCACACTCACATTGCTGTTCAAGCCGCTGATCGCTTCTTGCTGTTTTGGAAATAACAGTTCTTTAAAAGTTCAAGTGTCGGTGCATTATCTGGGCTAATCTGCACAGATTGTCAGATGATAAGAAATCTCTTTCAAACCTTGCCAGACTGTGCTGCAACCTTTCTTCTTTTTTTTTGGTTAAGGCTCTTTGCTTATGTAGGCACTGTGTTTATGTGCTGTTCTTTCTCCAGATTATATTGTGAATTCCCTTCTGCACCATATGACTCCAAGCTGGCTGAGTGCATTTCCAGCCCATATGTAGATTTGCATTAAAGCTGCTTGAAAGGATTGTTGAAGTTGCATCACTCCCGAGCCTGTGTTGAAAAGGGAGCAGTTGGCCTGCCCGTGCGCTGCGGGGCAGGACGGGGCTGAGGCTGCTCGGGCACAGCACCCAGCACCTTTTTGCCCCAGACGCTGCTGCTCGGCTGGGTCCTGGAGATGAGGATTATTTTTTGGAATTTTCATTTTTATGTTAATTATAATAAATGCCTCCTTTGCTCTCTTGTATTGATTCTTCCGCGGGTCCCAGGCACCCAGTACACTTGAGATAAGATCATCCCGTTACCAGAGGAAGGACAAAGATCACCTCAAGCTATGTAAGAGCTCATGTTACGACTATTGCTAAAGTTGTTTTTTTTTGATTGACTTGTGAGGAGGAAGGACGATGGGTAGTGCTGCTTCTGAGCATTTGCTCCACAGTAAAAAGAATTGGTTTTGGACAAGTTGTTTGAAAGGGTTAGTAGGAAAGAAGGAGCATCCTGCTAGCTGCAGCAGTGTCTGGCAGGAGAGCACGTTTCTCAGTGTGAAGAGGGATTTGTCATGCCCCAAATGCTGATTGTGAAGCACAATTAAAGCTTTTTTTTCCACTCATTTTGTTTGGTTTTGCTCTTTAGGGCCCTATTCTGGAGTTTGACATTTAAATCTCTTAATCAGTTGTTAAAGTTGTGAAATTAGTGAAAATGCAGTTTGATAATCGTGTCTTAGGCTTTTCTTAACACTAGACGAGAGGAGTTGGGTAATGCGACAAGCTGATGGAATATATCAGGAACACAAGACTTGATTTTTTTTCTGCCTTTTTTTTTGATTAAAGATTCTCCATATTTACCACGAGGTGCTCTGACTTTCTCTAGTGGCGTTATCTGGAAATGAGAACTTTGAGAGAGGTTTGGGAGGGATCCGTTTGTTTTGGTGGTGGGTTTTGTTTTGTTTGTTTGGGGGTTGTTGTTCTGGTTTGTTTTGTTTCGCTCAGGCACTGGAGCCCCAGTTTTGGAGGCAGGAGTGCTTGGGCAGCCTCTCAGCTGGTGTGCCACCTGGCGCGTGCCGAGCGTTACCCAAGGTATTTATTCGTAGCATCACCCGGAGCCTGTCCCGAGCACCAAGCACGTGCGTCGGTGCGTGCCCGGGCAGAAGTGGCGTGGGGAGCAGAGCAGCTCTACGGGTGTTATCTCAACATCCTCACCACCTGATCTTGGCCATGGGTGGCAGCCCTCAAGCCTGGCTGCTTTTTGGAGTATCTGAGGGCTTTGCAGGGGTGCCGTGCTGCGGATGTGCAGTGTCAGTCCGTGGGGAAGCGGAGGGAGCAGAGCTGAGATGGAGCAGCCGTGGCTTGTCCTTGGGACGAGAGCAGAGCAGCTTCCTTCCCTCCGACCGGTGCACTCTGTCCTTCCTCTCCTTGGAGCACGGTGCCTCCTGGTCACTGGCATCGCTGGGTTCTGCAGCCGCTCACCCTGCCCGAGGTGGTTTTGCACTCTGGGACTTCCCAGCGTGCTGAAGGCTGTCGCCTTGCTTTGGGCTCGCAGTGGGACACAGCCACAGCCGTGGAGGTCTTCACAGCACTCCTGAAGGACCCGGCAGACACGTGTGATGCTGATCTCATGTGCTGGGCTTGTAGCACTTGCAGCCCAGGATTCTGCTGGGTGCTGTTTCTTTTTGTCTTTTCACCAGTTGGAGGTTTCATGATCAGAGCAGTGAAGCATTGATCCCCCTGACCATGTTAGTGGAGAGCCGCCAGTTCCAGATAATGATGCATCTCGAAATCTGCTTGCTAGTGAATAATCTCTCTTCAGAAATAAGGTCTCGGGTTAGCGTTAAGAGGGGATGCTGGCAAGTGGAAGAGCTTGGCTGCATTCAAGTGCAGCGCAACCGAGGCCCTGGGAGACCCGCTGGAAGCTGACTTGCAGATGGTAAATTAGGAACAAAGAGGAGGAACAGCTTCCACCATTGCCTTCTCACTTTCTCCTGCCCTGTTCTTCGGTGCTCTGCATGCAGTGACTACGTGGTGGTTGCTTGTTTTTTTTTTTTTTTTAATCTGAAGTTAAACATTTTCAGGTGGAGGAGGTCTGCGCATCTCCTAGGTCAGCAGGCAGCACAAGAGCAACCACTGTTTGTTGTGGCGCTCCGAACCGTTGCTGCCCTTGATTTGGTGTTGTGCTTAATGCATCTGTAAGGGAATTAGCTCGGTAAGTGCACAGGACGAGTACTGCTCCTGGCTAGAAGGATAGCAGCTAATCCACTAAAACATGTGCAGCCCAACCTTTTGTGGCTTTCCATTTTGCATAATTCTGCAGAACAGGATATGTCAACACTCAGGTGTTTGACAAAGAGCCACTTAAGGGTGTGTGGATGAAACGATAAACCGAGACCGAAGGGGTAGGTGTTGGGACATGCTGTTGGATATCAAGTCTGCACAGAAACAGCTGTTTTATAAATCCGTCCGCTCCTTTGTTAATAGAAAACTGACAGCATCCCCGAAGAAAGCAAGTTCAGGAGGTGCGGGGTGGTTTGCGCTTTCAGTCAGAGTGTAATTGGTTTCTCAGCAGAGTTAGCTGACGTTGCGTTGGGTTTTACATTTGTGCTGCTGGGGCGCAGCACATGTTTCATCCCTTTCAGATGTTTTCTCCTTCTCTTTTTTTTCTCAACTAGAAGAGTTGAAAGGGGGTTTTTGTTCCTTCTGGATTTAAATGCTGACCTTACCGCCTAAAGTCGTCTGACTTTCTGCTCGGCCTTCCAAGTGATATATGGGAGCATCTGGTAATGAGGCTGGGGTGATTATTAGTTTTTGGAATTTCCATCCCTAAGATCACGCCTGTCCTGCAGGGTCTCTTGCCTGTCTGCACGCAGCTTGTGTGCAGGTGCCTGGTGGTACGGCTGCCCGTCAGACCTTCAAGCTGTTCTTGCTGAACACGCTCTGGACCATTTTGCCCCCCATTTACAAGGCTTGTTCCACTTGGCTTCCTCGCGGCTGCTAGGTCAGCCTGTGGCAGCTGTGACCCAGGACCCAACGCCTGCTTTCCCTCCCTGTCTCAGTTCTTCACCATCGCTTTGCAAGAATTCAAGATGCTTTTCCAGTGGAGTGTTAATGGTGCCAAATCCATGAAAATACCCGTGCGTGGTGTTGTACTGCTGAGTGTACCTGAATTAGTGCCATATATGCAGCCGTTATTGGAGTTCATGCCTGTGATCTGAAGCTGGGCAGCCCCAGGTTCTGTAGCAGGAATGCTCGGTGACCAGCGGCGCTCATCACTCTGGGTTTGGCACAGGGTCGCTTTTTATGTTCTGCACTCTGGTTTTTGGATTGGACGTTGTCCAGACACCGGAGCATCCAGAAGTTTCCCCGTACGTTAAAGCCACCGCCGTCACTCCTCGGTGACTTCGTTCATCCCTAGGACAACTGTAGGTCACTTCCTTCAAATTTAATTAAATGTTGGCTGAGCTCGGCGATGGGTTGTTGACATACCGAGTGTCAACAAAGCTCAATCAACCGAGCTTGTGGTAAGAAGCCCAGTTATACTTTGGAAAGGTGAACCCCGGTCTGGGTAAATATTTACCCTGTCTAGTGCTTCGGTGCTTTTTCTAAGTAGCTGCATGTTTGGCAGAGGGATTTCACTGCGACTCTGGGGAGGAAGGTGAGGGCGAGGGACCAGGCACTGCCCCGGATCCTCGTCAGCTGTTGAGAGTTCTCATTTTTGTAAATCAAAAAGCCTACCCCTGGGAGCTCTCAGTTGCTCCAACTGGAGAAGAAGCAGTCCTAAAGCACGGGGCTCCTGCATCCTCCTCTTCCTCCTCCTCCATCCTCCTCCTCGCTGCCTTCAGGAGGAGCTGGAGCAGGAATAAAACCAGTCCCAAGCATTTGGAAGCTGTTGGCTTGGTGTAGTTTCCTGCCTTTCCTTCTCGTTATTCTAAGAGTTTAAGCTGATTTTACAAGGTTT
Source organism: Oxyura jamaicensis (assembly GCF_011077185.1). NCBI lineage: Eukaryota > Metazoa > Chordata > Aves > Anseriformes > Anatidae > Oxyura > Oxyura jamaicensis. Next base: position 1,394,563 of record NC_048896.1, read on the forward strand.
TCCTAGATTTTCAGATAGCTGTGTTGTTTTCTCCAGTAATTGGAACAGGACTTCCAGTATCGGCTCGCTAGGAAGCACCGGTAAGCCCATAACATGATGGAGCTGTCTTCTGGGGCACGTTGTTTTGTACCCAAAGCAGTCAGCTCTTCAGACTCTGCGTGAGACCACGAGGGTGCCTGGATGACAGCAGGTATGGCTTTTGAAAACATCACAAAACCCCGTGACGGGTCAGTGGATTCTGTACGTTAACATTTTCTGAGTGACGCCAGGCTGAGCTCCTTGCAGGGGACAGATCCCCCGGGTGAACCTGCGGGTCGAGGTGATGAGGGAGAACCTTCTCGAGATGTACGAGCCTCGTGTGTGACTGCTGCCATAACCACCCATAACCTAAATATTCCAAAATAACCCGTTTTACAAGGCTGCTTTATTGGGAGTTTCTATTCTTTGCCACTTTGTGGGGTTTTCTTTTTTTAAGTTAGGACAATAAGATCTAGCACAAGAGGCTCATTTCTCACACGGGTTGTATTATTTCTATCTCAACGTGGGTGTTTTTCAGTCTGCTAGTAAAAAATAAAATAAAAAAACACAAATAGCTGTCTATGTACACGAAAAGCTAAGGAGGGCCAGAGCTGTGTGCTGACACCAGCTGGCCAGTCTGGTGGCAACTCAGGACTCTGCTAACCACCTTCACCGCACCTCTCAGAGGCACCAGGCGTTCTTCATAGGTTTATCATGATCCAAAATAGGTTGTGTGGGTTTTGGTGCTGGAGTTGGGCTGGGCTTCATCTAGACTGCAGCGGTGGCTGGTGCTCAGCAGGAGGAGATGGGACGTTTGCTGTGAGCCATGCGTCTATGAGCCGTGATCTGCCCTGCTCTCCCCCTGCTTCCAGGAAGAAGCTGATGAAAACCTCTTGCAGGCAGGGCATGTTGCTCGTCAGAGCACTCGAGTGTTCGCCGACTTTGTTGTCATGTCCCTTTAGACCCAAAAAGATGCGCGAAGGGGGGATTTTGAGGCAGAAAGCTGTGCTAAGAACTCAACTTTTAATGTACTCAATACTGATCATCTGTCTGCTTTTGGATATTTGGTGTCAGACCCTCATGTTACTAAAACCACAAAGCTTTCCCATCCTGGGCATCTGAAGGTCTTAGCGAAATTCGACTTAGGTCTGTCAAAATTGGACTGCAAAGTGGCAAACATCTGGTGTCACTGGGTTGGCTTGGCTCTGTAGGAAGAACTCCCCCAAGTTCAGCGCCTGGCAGCACGGCGTATAACCCCATTGCTGCCTTTGCAGGTTTTTGCTCCTTTTCTGAAAGATCTCTCAGTCATTTTTGGGTTCTTTGTCCTGGAGAATTGCAGAAGCTGGGATTTGGGGTTGTGAAGCTGAGAGGGAAAGAGCCTTTTTTGCTCTACCCCATCGTAAATGGCAAGGCCTTCAGGCCACAGCAGGTTCCTTCCCAGTGGGTGTGGACATGTCCCGTGTTTTGTTCTCCAGTCGTCCAGTGCAAACAACTGTTTAAAACGTTCTTGTGCCTTATCTGCAGTTGTGTTTACAGCTGCCTTTTGTCATTCCCGGCAGCATCTTGCGCCCTCTGCTTCTTATTTATTTAAGGTTCTGGTGAAATATCAAAATATCCCTTTGATCTGGGGGCGCTTGGGAGCCTTTCCCAGCCTGGCTGATCCCAGGGGTCAAGGGAATGAAGCCTCATGATACCGAGATCATGCCAACAGCTTCAGATGGTGGGAGCGCTGCTGGCTTGCCAACTTTCCAGAGATGCTCAGCTGCTGCTCCTCGGGGATGGGATTTCCGCCAGGTTCTCCCTCCACCTGTGGCAGGCCTCGCAGGCTGTGGTTCCTCGCACCGATGGCTGCTGCTTAGCAGGTTCGGTGAGTGCGATGGAGAAATAAAGGCTTCGGGAGGCTAAATTTGTGGTAAAACCTGGCCAGTGGAACAGTTTTTGTTTGGGTATCTAATCAGAGTGATGTCCCTCTTTGTTTGGCTGTCTAGGATGATTTAGAAAGCCATGTTCAGCTTCAAAAACAAACGCCAGCAAAACTGCCTGAAAAACCCAGTGAGGATATATTTGATACTTTTTCCTGGCAAAAATCAAACAGTTTCCATCCTCCTTCAGTTTCAAGCCTTCGGAAGGTTGACGGGTCCCCTTCGGCACATGTTGCTGCCTGTCCTTGCCCACGCTCGCGTGCTGGCAGGGACGCGGTGCTTTTGGCCGGCGGGGACGCAGGTAGGGCTGCACACAGCTCAGCCTTGCTCAGTTTTGCGGCCCCACCACGGCCAAATGTGACCTGGGATGACATTCAGAGTAATTGCAAAATTCTGTCTGTAAACAGTCCTTTTTCTTACACTCAGCCCGAAGCCATGGAGCTGTTCGTCTCACCCAGAAGAGCAGGAAAATGCTCCCTGGCTGCAGGAGTGAGGTTTTTTTTCCTAATTTTCTTTGCTACAGCAGTGTTTCCCATTAACCAAAAGCATGCAGAGCGCCTGGATGAGACCTCTGGCATGCGTGCCACACCAAGGTGCGTGTGTATGTGTGTATGTGAGATAGAAACGCATGTGTGTGTGTTTATATACGCATCTGAAGCCTCACAGCCAGCAGGACGTGGGTCAGTAAAGGAGGACTTGCCTCTTCCATGTCTGCCAGCCAGCAGTTTGCTGGGTAAAAAAGAAGAAAAGGGTAATGATAAAGTGAATGATTAAATAAAAAGACAGAGCAGCAAGTTAAGATTTTGCTGGGAGAGAATCAGAGGGGCCCGATTCAGAGCAGGCCAGGGATACCTCGCTGCACAGGGGCACGCTGACAGCCGAATGCTCGGCTCTAAGAGACTGGGAATAAGCTGGAGGTTACAGAAGACTTACGAGCCAGCCTGCAGATCGTATGAGCCGGTTTAGCCTTTGTTTTAGGAATTTGGCATGGACAGTGTTTACTAGATTTTTCTTTCCTGACTTACTTCTTTTTAACCTTCAGAAAGTCGCTTGATCTTTGTGAGCCTGGCTTTGCTGCGCCCAGATGATGGAGGCAGCACCTTCCGCAGCGGCAGCCTGTGCAAGCTTAGCATGACACCTAAACATTTTAACTGGCTTTGACAAGCTCTCGGGCCTGCACAACGGCATTCTGCTCCTGCATCACAAAGTGCAAACCTGGGAGCAGCGAGCCCCCGGCGCGGCGGCGCAGGCAGCTGTGCAGCAGCTGGCCTGGCTCGCGAGCTGGAAACATCTGGCTGGCCTGACATCCCGCGGACCCCGGTGTCATGGAAAGCTGCGCCGAGGGCTGTCGTGCACAGCATCCTTCTGTCGCTGCTCTCGCCTCGTGAAGAGGCGTGCTCGCTGGTTCATCACAGCAAAGCTTAAAGCAGAAGGGCTCGGCTTGCAGAGAGAGGAGAGTGGACCAACACCTCGCCCTTTTCCTATAGCCGTGCGGCCTCTCTTGCCCATGCCAGAGGCTGAGCCTGATAAATGAGCATTATTAGCTAAAAATATAATTCCTCCTGTTAGCCTCACAATGCTAGCACTGTGCCTGAGTGAGTGCTGACCTGGGCAGTTCGAGGCGTTTTTCTTCTGATGGCAGCGGTGCTTTTTGCTTTCGTGTGGAGAGCGCAGGGGGAATGTTCTGATTAGGGGTCTGTTCGGTGCTCAGAGCAGCATGGGGAGCTGGGCTCTTTGGCAGCCCTGAGGCTGCTGCTTGGGACCAACTGTGTGCGATAGGGTTGTGTGGAAAATGTAGGTGTGAATGAGTTAAAATTCCTCAATTCCCAGCTCTTTTTCCACGGTTTCCATGGTGTTGTACAAAATCACATCTTGTTTTCCAAGCCTGCTCGCCCTGCAGGGTGAGGGCTGGTGGCTCTGACTGCCCGGGGTGCCCTCGGCTGCCCAAAATCCGACAGAGCTGGCGGGGCGGCGTGGTGGCACTGCTGGCAGCAGAGGCCCCGACGGCACAGGCACTGCTTGTGAAGAAGCTGTGTGCAGGGAGCTGCCGGGTTTTCCATCCTCGTGCTGTGGTTTTTGTGCTCCGGGGTGTCTGCGCCTTCCAGCCAGGCGAAGGCAGCCAGGGAAACCAAACAAACAGCAACTCCATCTGAATTTTTGGCAAGAAGTGCCTTAATCTGGAGATGAGATAAGTGGTTTCCCAGGTGCCGTGTGCTGTGCCGTGCGAGTACCTCGCTGCTCTCTGCTTTCAAGAGCAAGGGCTCGAGGGACCTTCCTCCTTCCCCGATCCCATGCACCAGCTGAGCGCGTGCTGGGTGGCTTCTCTGCCTTCCAGCCAGTCTTCCTCCTCGCATCTGCCCGGTGGGAGATGCTTTCCCATCTGCTGTGTAATGCACAAACCTGCAGCAGGAGTTGCCAAAAACACTCAAAATTTTGCTTCCAGAGCCATTTTGCGCAGCGCTGGTGGGTGCCCTGCTAGGAACAGGGCAGCAGCGAGCGCTTTCGGAGCATTTAATCGTGTTTGCGTGAGGTCGTACCGCTCTCCTGACCGTAACTGTGGTGGATCGGATTAATTAGGCAACAGTAGGTGCCTTACAAAAGCAATAGAAGACCACGGCCTTGAATACGTAACACGCAGGCTGCCCTGGCTGCCGGGCAGCGCGCTCCCTCGGGGCCCTGCGGCCGCTCGCCGAGGGCCGGGGTGCAGCAGCTACTCGAAGTGCGTGGGCAAGAACCTGACCGAGACTGAGAGCAGCTCCCAGCTGCCGGGCTGCAGCTGGCTCTGTATCCTTCTTCTGGATGCGTTATTTCATGGATGTTACATTTACAGTAGACTTGTTTTTCTTTTAATGGCAATACTATTTCATTTGGACCACTTGAAGCCCTCCTCCTGTTTCCTTCCCTTCTGTTTTTTTCCTTCCAGTGAAGTGTCATAAAAATTAATCATAGCTGAAGGCCTATTTTAACATCCAGATTTAGAAAACAGGATTCAAAATCCCTTTTGCTGAAAGTAAAAATGCACTGTAGCAAGAACTTTTTGTTTTGTTACGGAGCAAGGAAAAATGTTTTAAAAACTCTGTCGGAGCAGTCTGTAGCAGGAAGATCCCAAAATGTCAAAGATTTCTGAACATTCAAAAAGAGGAAAGAAAAGGGGGGGGGAGTGGATCTCTTGTGGCAAGGGCAGAATGAAGTTTGCAGAGCAAGCATCAGTTCAGGTGCCTGACGAATGTCCTCTCCTAGCTTCCTACTTTAGGGATGGTTTTGATGAGTAAATCCTAACCCATTTTTCACTGTAACCAGTCCCATCGAAGGCGATGGGTTTATGCAGGACTTTGAAAGATAAAGGGAAAAACATCGGAAAACTGGGAAATGGAATAAATTCAGGTACTGCAGCCGTGTTCTCGATGGAGAGCTCCAGAGCAGGATCCAGCTGCGTCTCCCTTCTGCTGGCCGGTTACTCCCTGCAAGGAGAGGTGGCCTTTCTGACGGTAGGAGGTGTCTGCTTTGGAGGGGGTGCTCAGCACAGAGAGCTGCGCCTTCAAGAAGCCGTTCAGCTCAGCAGCCTGAGGTGTTTCCCTCGTGGCTAACAGACCATGCCAGGCGTTCTTAAAACTCTTTTTGAAGGGAGCAAAAGGAAGCCTCCTCCTCAGGAGAGGATCCAATGGTGGCTGGAGCGAGCCTTTAGAGGCTGGAGAGCCCCCAGTTCTGCATTTCGCGGGGCAAGGGAGGAGCTCCAAGTGGAGCGTCAGAGCCCCGAAGCTCTTGGCTGGAGCCCTGCCTGGCTGCAGGAGTTCCCGAAGAGCTGTTTGGGCTTCAAGGAGGGCTGCGTGATGGAGCTCACGCCGTCCTGGGTGGACTGGAGAAGATCCAGGTGGTGAGGAAGCATGAGCAAAGCACACATGGAGAAAAACAGACCAGGCAAGGGAGGAGAAAATGTGGCTAATAGCAAGTCGCTGAAGCTTGTGGTGTCTCCCTTCGCGGCCCTCCAAAGCAACCGTGCGCTGTGCTTTTTGAAGTGTGCAAGTGCTTTGATAATATAAACGCTAAAATAAGAAAAGAATTGCTCTTGGTATGCAAGAGAAGGAACTGTGACCTCCATATGGAGGGGGACGTAGCCCAGCTGGCTGAAAATGGGGCTGAAAAAAGACTATGAAGGCTAATTAAAATGTGAAAAACTGAGAATTCATGCTAATAGACAGCAGATCTCTGTCTGGCGCTGGTTCACAGCTAAATTTGATTTCCTTGGGAAACGAAAGGAACTGATTTAAGATCCTTACCTTGCACTGACATTGATACTTTTCAGCGTTTTAACCAGTGTGTTCCCAGGGAAGTGTTGGGTTACTGCAGGTCTGCCTGCCCGCAGAGGGAAGTCCGCAGCAGGAACCTCTTACTGCCGCTACCATTCAAAAATTCAGCACAGGTGTCTTCGTATACGGTGTTAAGCTCAGCTTTGACCTTGTTCTGCCTAACATCTGGCTTGTGTTTCTGGCTTTCCCTTCCCGTGCCAACAGGTGCAGCGCTGCAGAGCTCAGCCCACGCTCGGTGCTGCACGCAGCGCACGCTCTCCGCGGGTCCGGCTGGCACCAGCGGCGTGGCACGCCTGCACCAAGCGCCCTCGCAGGAGGCAGCAGACAAAATAACTCCACTAAGAGTGTCTTGAGACAGGCATCTGGGGAGGTAGTTGTTCCTTGAAGTCGGTTCCCTGTGGCTGACTTCTGGTTTGGACACGCACAGCAAAGTCCGTGGGCGAAGCCACCTGCCCGCGGGCGGCACGCCGCGTCCCCGGGTGGCTGCAGCCATCAGGATGTCCCCTGGGTTGGGTCACAGCCCACACGTGGCTGCAGAACGGGACCAGGGATGGTCACACGAGGAGTTGCTCCCAGTGCCGATGCCAGCACAGAACTGCTTCTGTCTCCCGTTTAGTTGGCAGCTCTGGCTGGGGCCTCGAGTTTTGTTCCCTCAGCATTGTCTGGGGAGCTCACGCTCATAATGCTGTGGCCGAGGTTTCTGTGTGGGGGAAGCTCTCCCTCTAGGCTAAAGTCACGTACCGGCAGCTGATAATATGGAAGAGCAGTCATAGCTTGGGCAGTAAATATTGTACACCCCCAGGCTGACAAGGAGCCTTCACAGGAGAAGATTGGACTTCTTCCCCGGGCCAGCACAAAGACCAAGCGTACCTTTGGCCTTTCTCTGCGGCAGGCTGATGTTGCTGGTGTTCAACCTGAAGCGTTTAAAGCCAAGCTGCTACAAAACCTCTTTTTGTGGTCTGCAAGTTAAAAACCTCTTTTTGTGGTCTGTAATTAACACACGTGTCCATGGAAGGAGCAGAGCTGACCCTGGTCTGGGGGTTTCCTGTGCCCCGCCGGGGAGCACCTACCCCTGCGTCTCCCCTGCTCCGTTCACCGAGGGTTTTGTCTGCCTGCGCGGGGCCGTGGGCCGGTGTTTGTGACAGAACAGGCTGATGAAGCTGCTCTGAGTCACACTGAAAATATTCATTTGTTCTCCCTTCTGTAACATGAGTGGGGCATTAACAAAGAACAGTTAGCTGTGTTTGAAAAGTAGCAATGAGTTAGTGGTAGAAACATCAATAGGTGGTGTGGTACGCGTTGAACTGAAGCGAGTTTATGGGATGCGCAGAAGCTGCCTTGGTCAGCTCTCCAAAGCCTCTGGACTTGAAATAGCCGGAGAAACCCCCATGAGACAGCGCCGAACTGCTTGGGGTGTTCGGTGAGGCACTTGGCGTGGAGAAGTAAGGTTTTGTGTCGCAGCCTGGGCAGCTGTCACAGAGGTTTGATCAGGGGACGGCAGTTCTGGACTTTGCTGTTTGTAGGGGATGGTGAGAAGGTGACCTGCTCCCTCTGGTCTCTTGGTAGGGGAGAAAAGCTTCGGTTTGGGTGACAGGGCTGTGAATGGGAAGTGGGCTGGTGCTGGGATTCCTTTCATCAACCAGCTACTGAAAATTTAAAATACTTAATGTAGGTGCCAGCTGCCTTTTGTTCTGGAAGGACATCGGTTCTGGCAGAGGCACCTTTCTTTGGTGGCGGCTCGGTTGTGCAGGGAAGTTTACGAGTTGCGTTACAGCCGCTAATGAGCATTAATTCCCCGGGCCTGTCAGTTCGTAACAAGGCTCGAACTGGTGACTGGCAATCGGGCCTCATGTTCTGCGCTGAAAAATACAGTGGCTTTCCTGAGTAATGAAGTTAAAATACCAATAAAAACTTAGGAAAATATGCTCCCTCCTCTTTTATTGTTGTCTAATAACTTTATATTACCACAGTGCCTAGAAGACCCAGGAGCATGACTCACTGGGCTCGTATTTAAAAGCTGTGATTGCGCAGTCCTCCTGAAGGGCTTTCCAACCAACCTAAGGACAGAAATGCTCAGCAGATCGGGAGGAAGCGCCTCAGACCAGCTCCTGAGATGTGATGGCAGCACGGTAACGGCCGTGGCCGTACCCAGCCCAGCAGCGATGCTCAGTCCCTGTGTCAGCACAAACGGCCCGTGTCGCTTTGGGTGAGCTCAGGAGAGTTCCTTGAGCATTTGTCCCCTGGGTAGGAAATGGAGGTTATAGAATTCCTTTGCCTCGTAGCTTTGGGAGGCAAAAACTTTTAAAGTTCGCTGTCGAGTCTAAAAACCTCAGTGAGGATGCTTACGTGCAGATTAGAATGAGGGGGAATTGTGTTTTTCTATCAATTCAAAGCCGATGTTTTGTGCCTCTGGGACCTCGGGCCGCAGTGTGAATAGCTGGCAAGAAGCGCGATCCGGCTGGCGTTGGGAGCGAAAGGGAGGAAGGCTGGCGGGGAGCGATGAGAAAGATGAAGCATCAGGGGCGAGCTGGAAGGAGGGGATGGTACTCGAGCCTTCCTGCAAAAAAAAAGCCAGCGGAGGGATTTAGGAGGACAGCGAGTAGCCCGGCTCAGATCCCCTGGAAGGGAAGGATCCGAGTACCTGAGCTGGGCTGAAAGCACAAAATTTGGAGGAGGCAGATGGGCGGTGAGGGCTGTGGCTTCAGGCGGTCGGTCGCTGCTCTCCCCACGCTCCGGCTCACGGTACAGGTCGCGTTACAGCACCCAGAGCTGTGGCTTGTCTCGCCAGCAAGATGTATAAACTTTTGTCGTGTTTTGTCCTGTTGAAATGTGGATCGTTTACTCTTTCACTTCTCGCATCTTTATAAGAAAAAGGAATGATGACAAAAGTGAGGCTGGAAATATGTTGAATGGCTTTTTCGGTAAAACAAAGCTACCCCCAAAACTTCTTCCTAGCCTGTTTGAACATAAGTAATCTACTTAGTATTTTACACCACGTGTTACCACAGGCAAATTTCTGATGTAGGACAATGGGGCTAATACTCAAGTAGCTGTTATTTGAACCACAGCCTCCGACTGCTGAACTTGAGAGCGCCAGAAAAACAACAGCTTTGCTTGCAAAGAATGTCTCTGAAGAGTTTAGTGTGCTTATTGGTCTCCTCACGCTAACGATATCCAAAATTACAAATGAATGAGGGAATTTGATTTTAACAGCACCATTAAACAATCATGTAAGAGGACAAATTCATTCTTTCTCGCTGGTGCTTTAATGTAGGAGTGTGAGGTTTTTGATTAGATCTAAAGCTGCCTGCTCTCGCCCCCCGTTATTAATTGGAAGCAAACTTGGTAATGCAGCATGCAGATGAGTCTTCTGTTGGTGTTTTTTAAAGTAATTAATATACTCTGAAACACTTCTCAAGAATGTGCTTTTCGCTGCAGAGCCAACGCAGAGCAACTCAGTTCTGTAATGCTTCTTTTTTGGTTCCTTGAAGTTCTCCTGTCGGCCCATAACCTCACCTTTCGGCTACTTTCCAGCCGTGCCACACCAACACCGAAGGTATATCCCCTCGTTTCCAAGCCCTTAGACCATTTGGAACACGTTCCATTGGTGTCCAGTGGGTCCTCGTTCCTCTACCAGGTGTTTCTGAGGGCTGTGTATTTCAAGGTATTTGCAGAGAGGTGCAAATCTTATGTCTGGAAATCTTATCAATTAATTTAGCAGCCCAACATTGCTTTTTAAAATACGATTTTTTAAAGTGTTATAATTACCTGTAATTTGTATATTCTGCCATAACTCCATGGTACAGCTGCGTTTCGTATCCAGCTTCCTATTTCACGGTACCTTTACATATATGTACACGTACGTATTTACATATGTGTATGAAGTAAAGTGTCTTTATTCTGACTCATGCAGAGTGAGGAACGTCCCTCCTTCCAGAGCGGACTCGCTTCTCGGTGACTGCAGGCTACATTACTCCGGCAATTCCCATTGTGTTCTCTTGACATTCCCGAGCATTCCTGTCCAGCCCTTCCAGTGCGGGTTCTGCATGTTGCTGCAGAGCAAACCAGTGCTTTTGTGTGCTTGTCTTTGTTGTTCTTTATTTTGCTGACAGAAACCAAGGTATATCTGATTCATTCTGGTAAGGCATGCTTTCACTATTGTTTCGCAGGTTATTTTGAGGTATGTTTTCCCCCAGGGTTTTTCCTCTCTTCGCTTTCTGACCTTTTAGCATCCTACAAGCGATCTTCTTGATTAAACGTAGCAAGTCCTAATGGGTTTACGTGGTGTTTCTCAAAGGAGGGTAATTTGAGGACTTCAGATTGACGCGGGGAGGGAAACGGTGATTGTTCCAGACTGACTGCGCGGGATAAAACCGCATTTCCCCACCCCAGTCCTCCTCTCCCCCCGGAGGGGAGCCCACAGACACCGTCCTGGTTGCTCGTCACGTTGGTCAGACACGTGAAGGGATATTCTCAGCAACATCTGTGTTGTGATGCTGTCCTAGAGACCATTTCGCTGGAGATAATTTCTCCTTCTGCAACCGTCCGCCTGGCTGTAGTGTGTTCGCGAGATGGGTGGCGAACATCTGCTGGCTGTGCTGTGCAAAGCCTCCCTCGTTGTGGACACACACAACAACAGGAGAGTAGATGAGGTTAATTCACTTCGAGGCTGAAAACGTGCAGCCTCGCCTCCAGGCCGAAAGCTGCAGAGGCCGAGAGCCGCGGGGTGCTCTGTTAATCAGACCTCCGGGGCAGCGAATGGAAAGAGCCTCTCCGGCTCCTCGCAGCTGCGTGGGGACCAAACGTAACTCCCACCCGTGCGGGCCAGAGGGCTGTGAGCTGGCCTGGCGGCAGAGCATCCCCAGCTGCATCCCGAGAGCTGCAAGGCGGGGAGATCTGCGTTACTGAGCATCGCAGGGGGAGTCCCCAGGACAAACTCCTCCGTACGTCTTAGTACTAACAGCCTGAGCATGGAGGGCCGGTGGTTGCTCCTCCAATAAAGCCTCCTTCCACTAGAACTGTCCTCAGACAGTGTGTGCTCAGAGCTGCTGTGGTCACAGTCCCTGACTTAAGCTAGCTCTGTTATTTTTCTAAGTGAACGGTTTATTCATTTCCCTCACTCTCATTTAAATTACTGACTTGGTCTGATTAGAAAGACTGAGCTTAACGCTTAGATCTACTTTTAGCCAACACCTGGTATTTTTCTGACTCGGTACTGATAAATGTTCACCGAGTGAAACCTGAATGAGAACAGAGAAGCGGGTGAGGCTTTGAACAATCTTTAGCGAGCCCTTTGGGCTCCCCAGCCGTGGAGGTGATCTCCGCAGGCGCAGCCGGGCGTTGGGCGAGCTTAATTTCATGCTGCAGCATTTCAAAACTGGATGTCATATTGTGTTCCCAATAGCACGGAAATGAAACGTGTTTGTTTTGAAACAATTAGTGCTGTGCCATCACAAAGCCTCCCTCTGATGAGGGGTGTCATTTTTAGCCCTAGCGCTGGGAGCAGCTGTGCCACCCGCTCCCAGGGCTCCTGGGCACGAGGCTGCACGTCCCCGCGTGCTGCTCCCCGCGCTTAACGTGTCCCTGCTTTTATTTCGTGGTGCTTCGCAGGGCTCAAACCAGATAGCCAGGAAACCACGGCATTCAGAAGCGGCGCTGATGAATTTGTTGGCCTTTTAACCTGACCTACGAAGTAATTTGTTGCTTCAGTTAGTTTCGCAGCACTTCGGCTCAGCTGCCCAAGCGGCCTTTCAGTGTCTCTGCCAGCAGCTGGGGGCTGGATCCTGCCCGTCCCCAACCTGCCAGCTGTGGAAGTAAATAGAAACACGCGCTGCGAAGGCAGGAATTTAAAGTGCAGGAGGTTTGGAGTTGGGGTTTAGGAGCTGTAACGCCAACACTGGCTGCGTCCACAGCACCGGCTGCATCCATGGCTCTATCAGTGCCAACGGGCTGACCCGGTACGTTCAGCCGTTTGTCCCCTTTGTCCTTCAGACCTCGTTTGTGTGCCACTGCCTGGAGGTAGCAGGTCCACAACCAAGGAGAAAGGAGGGGCTCAATGGCAATTTTAAAAGGGTTTTACGGTTTTCCTTCTGAAAAGCAAATGCTTGTGGATTCCCACCCGCCAACAACTGCTTTTTCCTCTTCAGCTTTTGCAGACCCAGCTAAGAAACGAGTGGTACAAAGCTGGGTCCGAGCGGTTTGCTGAGCCCACCTCCTGCCGGGGCAGGATCCGGCCCCTCCTGCAGCCCTCTGCGACAGGCTGTGTGCGAGCTACGGGGAGGGACAGGGCTGGCCGCACGGCAGGAGCAGAGAGGCCTGTAATGATTTTAGCAGGGACTTTTACAACCTGCAGCTTAACAAGCCTCTCTTTTAACTGGTAGTCCATGAAAGGAGTTTATTCTCCTCTGCTATTTAAAGGATGCTTTTGATGCCGAGGGTTTTGTTCTCAGGGCAGTGGCAGGATTGATAACCTTTGGAGCTGCTTTTTGAAGCCCGTTCATTCTTCCCTTAGAGGGGCGTGCGTGCGCTTGGTGTGGGTAGGTATTTGTGAATCAAATACCTGCCATCGAGATTATTCAGCACAAAAAAGAAAACCCCATCCTGGTGAAGCCGCCCAGGTTCCTGCGGGTGCAGCACCAGGCAGAACAGAGCGTTCGGCTCCTCCCGCCTTCATCTGGTGTGAAATCTCTGATTTTATGGAGTGGAAATACCTGGGGAAGTGCCCCGGGCGTCGAGCCGCCTGGCTGCTGGTGTAGCTGGGAGGGCTGGGGAGGCTTCTGAGCCGAAACCCAAGTGCCGGGGTTGGGATGTGTGTTTAATAACTGTCAAAGAGTTTTTAATGCAGCGACTGTTTTTCATGAATAGGAGGTCGCTACATAAAAATTTTGCCTCTTGGCAAAAATCGTGTTATAAAGATGTACTTGCTCTAGGTTTAAAGTGTTAATTATGTGGTATACTGAATTGGATTTAAAGGTCCCTGAAGACCTTTGAATCTCAGTAGCTAATGAGGCTTGCAGAAGAGGGCTTGAGAGAGAAAAACTTACTGGCAGTGAGTAATACTGGTGAAAGAGCTCCAGGATTGAGCAAGTTTTACAGAGGATAATTAGCAACGATTGCATCAGCGTTTGGGGCTTGTGCTGATCTCCAGCTCCATCTTCCATGATCTGCGTGTTAGCGGCAGCCGGCTGCGGGCACCAAGGTGGTCTTTGTTGGGTTGGCAAACCAGAGGGTGATAGAAATGACTTCTCTGGTGCAGCTCAGCTGCCTGGTTGGGCTGGGCCAGGCGTCCGTACGCTGCTGCCACGCGTCCATCCTGCTGGTGCTGGGCTTGGCAGAGCCGGGGCTGCCGGCAGGGGCCCGGGGCATTGGGGCCGTCCACTGCCACGATGCTTAACCCTGTCCTTGTTCTTCCAGCTGGCCTTGCTGAACTTCTTTCATCCTGAAGAAAAGCTGCACGTTGGAGAGGAAGGTAGACGTGTCCGGCGAAATAAAAGGAGTAAAGGCAGCGAGGGGCCAGATGGTGAGTGTCACTTCGTTCCTTGCTGCTGTGCGTGGTGCTTTCACACTCGTAATCAGGCCGACCTTTTTTTCTGATCGTGGTTATATGCAGAGTTCTGTATGGGGGGGGGAAGTGTCATCTGTGGCTTATAATAGTCTCTATATAATTTTGATTGCCTTCAAGATTATTAGTTCCAGCAGTCCTTTTTTCTACAACTGGAGCTCCAGTGAGCTTGCACAAATTAATGCTACTCAGTACTCTTGTCGTTTGCTCTTCTCTAATAGTGAGGCTCTGTGCTCATTTAAGGTAGTAACTTGTGCTTGTACACCTGTGTTTGTTGCTCTATTCATCCGTCTTAGCTTAAAATCCTCAAGTAGCTACTCACAGTCTAAAAACAGCTGTGAACATCTGCATCACAAAAGGCTCTAACTGGGTTTCACAGCAGAGGTTCAGCACCCACAAAGTCAAATTATTTGTCTGTGGTCTGATAAACACAACAGCAAGGATCTGTGACTCCAACCACAGGGCTGCCAGGGCTTCTCAAGGCCTTGGTGCTGGCTGATGGCCAGAGACCTCTCTGGAGGGGTGGCACTGCTTGTCCTCGTGGTCAGCAGGACGTCCCTTGTGCTCTCACCATCCCTCAGAGGGAGCCTTGTCCTCCACGTGTCCAGTGGTGTTATGCTGGGACACCAAAGTGGTCACGTTGCATCCTTGTGGTCATGTTGTTTTGGACCTTCTGGCTGGGTTTGGAGGTGGTGTCTGAGGATGCCTCCCCTGCAAGGACCATCCCATCACCTGCTCCTTAATGGGATGGGCCGTTCTATTTTTTATTTTTTAAAGCGTTTTAGTCTTTAATCTGGAAGGCTCTGGAGCCCATTCATGACGTCGACCATTCCTGCACTCGACCGTGTCTTTCAGAAAAATGCTGCTACTGCTGCTATCCTGTCCCTAGCACCAGGAGCTGGTATGTGAAACAGGTCAGAAATTGGACTAAGGGCTGCGTTAGAGCAGATTTAGAACAACCACGGCTTACCGAAGGTGGGCCCAGCAGCCAGATCACGTCGCCCCCGTCAGACGGGGTCTGCCGAGCAGCAGCAGAACCGTGAGCACGCCGCTCAGCTCTGCCGTGGCACTGTCTGACAGCGAGCAGCGAGGCTGCCTTGCAAGAAGTAGAGCGAGAAGTAATTAAGGAGTGGTCTGTGCGTGGCTTGGTGCCTGCTCAGCTTGTCGAGTCCTGACGGCGTTTATAAACTTCTCGGCTCTCGTTAGGTTTCCCCCTCGGCTTCCAGGCTCCGTGAGCTCCCCATCCTCCCCTCGCAGTTTCGCGGTGGCAAACGTTTTGCGGTGGCTCCGCTCCAAGAAATAGCTTCATGAAACTCCCAGGATTCCTCCTCCCCGAAACGCTGACAAGTATGATGCATTTGGTACAGCCTCACTGAGTGATTCCAGCTCAGTGTGGTCCAAGCCTCTTCAGCGTCGGTGTCGGCCTGATGCTCAGATGGCTCGGGGAGGATCCGGAGCCTTTTGCACCGACTCCTCAAAATCCATTCCAGTATCTTCGCGAGGCGCTTGTGCAAGTAGCGAGTTCCCACTCGATGGGAACCGTGTAAATTCAGCGCTGCTGGCAGATGTCGGGTGGAATTAGCCTTGTCCGTTAGGCTGAGTGCTGGCTTCGTACTGACAGATGTGCAGAGAATCACGGTGCTGTGAGAAGTAGCTGCTGAAAGCTGGTGGACCAACGGGGGCTCTTCTCGTCCGTGTTGTGCCTAAGTGAAAGCGTGCGCTGCCTTTGTAACGCCTCGGCGGCCTCCGTGCCTGGCCCACATGCACTCGACGTTCCCTCAGTGCACCAGGGCTGAATCATTCCAGCAATCTAGCACAGTTCCACCAATTAGATGCTTCTTTATAAGTTCTTTTTTGACCGTGTAAGGTGACGGGGATGGGCAGAAGTGCCACGGTGACAGGCTGTTCTGCTGACATGAGCAGGATGGACTGTGCTGGCAGGCCATGGCGCAGTGTTTGGCCATCCCGGTTTTATGAGGGAGGGAGGCATTTAACAAGTGTGAGCTGTCAGGGTAGGGATTGTTCTTGTAACAACCATAAAATCAGTAAACAAACAACAGAGCTTTCTTCCCCGTGTGACTCCTGGGGTTTGTTGTAGGTTTGCGTGCAGGAATCTGTTTTTCAGAGAAAGAAAATGAATCGTTAATATACACACACAAATAAATGATTGTTACGGAATTGATAACACCGCTCGCTTCACGAGTTTTACAAAGGAAAAGCTGATCGAATCTTTGATCTCCAAAGAGCCTCCCGAAGATAAAAGTGGATGCACTGCAACTTCCCAGAAGGAAGGAGGAGATGTGCTTTCCACTTGAGGCCTCGCTAATATTTGTCTGGAATTAATTTTGCCAACTTTCAAGTCCCTTCACACATGCAGCGAAAGGCTGGGGCGATGCGGAGTGGGAGAAGCCGTGGCTGCAGGGAGGCTGCGAGGCCTCGCTTTGTGGCTGCTGGGGTCCTCACCAGCTTTTCCCACCGGTACCAACAAAGCGATGGGCTGGATGGTGTATAGATGTCAAAGATAATCTGGTTCTTTTCCTAAAAGTTCAGTTTCTTTCAGGAAAATGAGTTTTGGCAGTGAAGAGGGTGTTTTGAGGAAGGACTGGCCCCGTCCCCGTCCAAGGTTGGGGTGCTGGAGGCCCCGGCGGTGAGCCCGGGGTGCTGCCTCTGTGCTGCTTTCTGAAAAACCCCACAGAAAGCTGCGGGCAGCAGGGCAAGGCCATCAATCACGCCCCGTCACTGACAAACATGACTTGAGTGCTTCGAGGGCTCCTCCTCGGCGGACTGCTCACTTGTCATGTTTTACGAGCGTGTTTGCTTAATGTTTTTGTTTGTGCCCCTCCGTGCGCGGTGCCCTGGAACCGCCTGAACAAAGCCGGGGTCGTGTCCTGGGAGGAGCAGGAGGCTCCTCGTGCCCGGCCCTGCGGCTCGCCCCGTTCCTGCTCGCCCTTTGCCGGCTGCCAGCCGTGCCGTGCCGTGCCGCGGGTTCCTTCGCCAGGGCCAGCAGCATTAACGGGAGGCTGGTGCCTGCCCCAGCCCCGAGGAGCGCAGATCGTGTTTCGTGCCAGCTTCCTCTACATGCCTCCAAAACCAACGTTTGCACAGCTTTAAAAGCTGCACCAATTCCTTTCGACTTCTCAGGGCGCAGGGTTATCCTCTTTGTGGTTCCATTTTATGGCGCTCCGCGTTACCGGCTCCACCTGCTGCTTAATTTGCCCTAGTTCACTAAAACTTGACCCTCTCCGATGTCTCTCTCTTATTTTCCTCTTTTTGCCCTCCTTCCTTTGTGTCTCGGTGTATTTATGCTGCTGTGGAACCGCTGTAGCTCCCAGATTAACAAATCATTCTGGAGCTGGTAATTAGCAACAGTTGTGCTAAAAGGAACCATCAAGAATGTTAAATTAGTCCACTTTTAAATAAACTGTGTATGAAATGTTAGATCTCTATTCCCAGAGCAACAGTAAAAATGCTGCTGGCTCTTTGCTAACAAAGCCAAAATATGGGAGTAGCATGGTTGTAACTACAGAGACAATTCCGTGCTCTTGAGGTTATAAATAATGACAGAACATTTACAAAGCAGATGTCAATAGGACTCTTTAAAAAACATTGTTTTAAAAAAACTAGTTTCTTTTTCTCCTACTTTCATCTCTGTTCCCAGTTAGATCCCTGCAGTGCCGCTTTCCTGGTTTGTTTGGTTTTTGCTTCTTGGTTTGGGGTTGGTTTTTTTGTTGTCTTTTTTTCTCCCTTCCTAGGTTTTTTCATATTGAGCTTGGTGAGAAACATAAATGATTGTTATCCATTCTTTGATTCGGAGCATGGCAGCTGGAAAGAGGCTGAGCAGATGGCTGTCCTTAAGCTGACAACAATTTGGTTCCTACTACTTTGGCAGTCCTTACTGCTGAGGAAAGTCCTTGATGAGAACTCACTGCTTTTAGTGCTGTGAATGGTTTCTGCTGAAACAAAGCTTCAGTTCCTTTCACCGGGATGGCAGCAGCTCGAGAAGAGCCCTGCTTCTACCTGGCGCTGGGGAACAGCGCGCTGGGGCTCCCCTGGGTGCCGGCGGGGTTTTGGCTGCAGGTAGCTGGCCCCGAGCCCCCTGCCCCGCGGGGACAGGCACCTGCGGCTGCCCCGTCCCCACGTCCCCTCCTGCGGGGTCTTGCTGGCGGTGCAGCCGGGCTTTTTTTGTACGGATCACAATAGCGACCTTTCCTGCTCGCTTCCTCTCCTCTGGAAAGGGAAGATACATCCCTCCGACTCCAGAGCCCAGAACAATCGGTTCCTTTGTGTCGGCCCCGTGCAATTCCCCAAAGTCCAGGAATTCTCAGAAACGCAGATGTATTGAGGGCGATAGAGCCTTATTGTGCTCAGAAACCATGGTGATGAGCACTCAATAAATAAAGAACATTTCCTGGATACTGGAGCGGAGGAGACAGTCCCAAGGAAAGGCTCACCAGAAAATACTCACTCTTCTCTGCTTTTTCCCCCCAGAATTTCTTTGTGATTTCCCCCAGAATGGCAGAAGGGAGGAATTAAGATATGCTGTAACAGATTTTTCATTCTTCACGCACAAGGACCATGACATCACTGTCAGTATTTTTTATGACTGTGGCTAAAACTAAGACTACAGCTCATTCACAGATCCTTACCTACGCGGTACACCTAGGTTTATTATAATAAGGTGGGCTATTTGTTTAAGGTCCCTTACCTTGGGCACTTTTCTTCCATGAAGACACGTGGATAAAAACATAGGAAACTAATTTTAGACCCTGGTCTTGTGTCTGTGCTTGTTTCTAACTGCTCTTTCCACAGGGACAGATCCAGAGAAGCTTAACAACTGTCTGAAAATTCAGAATGAGTTCAGGTCACGGTTTTCAGGGCTCTTACTTACGCTAGTGGCAGATTAATACCCAGCCATTTCTGGAAACTACTGAAAATAAAGGGGAAAATTATATTCAAGGGGGTCTTCGTGCTCCAGGTGTAACTTGTAAAAGAGTGCATTTTCAGACAGCTGAAATGTTTTCAGCTTATCCTTGGCTCAAACCACTCCAAATTATTTTTTTTTAATACTGAAATTACTTTGAAGCCAAATTCGCTGCAGTGGCTGTTAACGGGCTTTGCTGAAGCCTATCTTGGGAAACCATAGGCAGTCATTTTCCATGCCGAAGCATGATGTGGTGGGTGCTGACGGAGTCCAGATTTCTTCTTGAACTCTGCTGGTATGTAGCCACCACAGTCGCCTTCCCTTCCAGTTCTGACCTGGCTTGTTCCAAAAGAAACCCTGCTGCCTTACTCTTAATATTCCTAAGGACGTGATTGGGTTGATTTGTTCCATCCATCACGCTTCCTCGGGGTGTGTTTGTCCTTCTGGCGCCTCCCCATCTGTCTCCTGCCTGCTTTGGATGAGGTGGGTGGACCGCCATGGAACAAGGTGGAGATGCTGAGGATGCTTGGAAGGCTCGAGAAGGACTCCCCCGGTCAGAATTCCACCTGGACTGCATTTTCAGGTACTTGTGCTGATTCAGCCTTGTCCTGGTGGATCCTTAGTGCCTGACCCAATGTTGTGTGCTGCTGCAGCAGGCTTTGCTGAAACTCAGACTAAACTTGTCAACTTCTTTTAAAAGTCCGTGTTGAGCAGCGTCCAACATCATTAGAAGTGACTGGTGATTCCATATGAATTCCACTTGTGGAACTGGGGCTTCTCATAATACCTCTGGTCAGATGCTGACTCTTTAAGAATCTCAGTTTCTCCCGTTACAAAACACGGCGCGGACTAATGAGACGAGAACAGATGTTACAGCAAGGCAGGAATGCGATCGCATCGGAGCTGTGTGTGCATCTGGACCGTGGATGCCCTGTACCAGGCATTATAAGTGCTCGATGAGACTAGTGGCTGGTGATTTCTTTCCCACAGTACGAGAGAGGCTCTATTGTCTGTCTTCCTGAAGTATTTGCAGCTGAGCTTTGATTTCTGTGAACAAACCGGCTCGCTGGCCACATCCACGAGTACTTTGCAGGCAGACACAGGCTTGCTCAGCACATGCTCCGAGTGCATCTGGTCGCCGACCAGCTCTGACACAAAAGCTGGGTGACTGGTGCTGAGTCGGGGCGTGCAGGCCTTGCAGACAGCCAGGGCTTGGAGTTCAGGCTCAGCGTCCTGCTGCAGCAATTCCAGGGTATCTGCCTTGGGCAGATCTTGGGCAGAATAACCCCATTTTCTGTCCGTGGCGGCAAGGGCGGGACCGAATGGCCAAACCCAGAGCTGCTGCTCTGGTGACGGGAATTGTGAAGTTGTCTTCAGTTGTGGCCTGTCTGGGCGCTCAATAAAACTCCACTCGGTTATAGTAGACCAGATACATTGACCATAAAAAAAGCAGAGTACTGTTGCACAAAGCTAAAGAACACCACCACCGAGAAGCTCTTTGGGGAAAAAGCTGTGAATGAGGCACGATAATTCGCTGTTTTCATTAGGGCTTTGTTAGCCATGATGTATAGCAACATTGTTGGATTCATAACCGATCTCGTTAACACGAGCAGGATTTGGTTAAGTACGTTAATCTATTTGCAGTGATGTGAATGGGTGACCTCGAGGGTTGGCTGAGCCAAGCAGCAGTTCCCCGTGTCACAGCGGCTGCAAGGACGAGGCCACACAAAAGGCTCGGGCTTCCCAAAGAGCTGTCTCTGTCCCTTGGATTTCTTCAAGGCTGCTTTTCAGATTCATACGACTCCAAGTGCACGTTTGTCTTTAGATATAGATCCCATGCTATTCGGCGCAATTAAACCATCAGATTGCAGGCAGCTGTTCAGTGCTGCAGAGGTTTGCGATCCAATTAGCCAGAATTACATGCAGCGGGAAGAGAAACACGTCAGCTCGTGCAGAGATGAGATAGCCGAGTAGATTTCCTCGCACCTGCCCTTGATTCCTGGTGGACGGCTGTAGTGGGGAGGCATGCGTTTAAAATCTCCAGCAAACAAATTCGGAGAGTCTTTAATACGCTCGGTTAAAACCTTGCAGCGCCACTTGGGAATCATTTCTACTGGAATTCATGACATATGTTAGTTGTTTATCTTAGTGGGATATGACTTAAAATGTCAGAATGTTTTGTGTTAAGCAACAACCGAATAAAACAAACAAAATAAAAACACAGCTGTAATACTACGCTTTAAATTGTTGCATTCAAATATGCGGTATTGATAAAGTAAGCAATAGGGTGCAGTGCTGTATAGAAAATAAGCCTCGTGGGTCCAGCCAGCAAGACAAGAAAAAAAGCCTTTAGATACTTGAAATAGAACTAGTAATGTTGTTTGTCAGCTCTGCTGTAAAGATCCAGCCTTTGGAATCCAACCTAAGTGCCTGAAGGAAAACAAAAGGCACATCATATTCTTCTTCCATAGCCAGTGAGAGTGCAGAAAATGAAATGCGATGGCCACAGGTTCTGGTGTGAACCCCAGGAACTTGGCTGGGACTGATTATGTGGGAACGGAGCTAAGAAGGGTGGAGATTTATGTTTGATTGTTTTTTTTTGTTGTTGTTTTTTTTTGAGAAGTCAGTGCAATGTTACTTTGCCAGCAACAGTGGCTCTGGAGTTAATTGGGAGCAGGATTTTGTCTTTGTTCATGAACACATTTGCGCTGCGATGTGCTTGCACCTAGTCAGTGGAGACTGGATTAAAAAAAAGGCAACCCTTCGTGTTATCAGCAGGCTGTCCTGAGGTCTTGCCTCATCTAAGTAACACATTTATACGCGCGTGCAAGGGTAGAGCCCAGTGCCACCTCAGCCCTTGACAGCCATCCCAGGGCCTCTCTTGCCTCAGATTGAAGATTGAGGGATTTCATTTCACTTTGCTGAAATCTTTCATTTTTTCAAGCACAATAATGACACATGAGAACCTTGGGTGCAATGAGACATTCGACTTTCAGCTATTCTTGTGGTGTGGTTTCAAGGGCTATCTCCAGCTGTTGTGGTTCACCATGGCCAGAAGAGGGAGGGCAGAGCCCGGTGCTGTCCATGGATGGGGCTGTCGTGCGTCAGCCCCTGCGTGTCCCCCTGGAGCAGCGTCGCAGGCTGTGCCCCGAGCCTGGCTGGGTGGGACAGAGGAAATAAATCAGCTAATAAATCAGCTGGTCGTTCTTTGCCAGGTAAAGCAACTGAAGCTGCTGCTGCGGTGAGTAAGGATAGCGGAGCTTTGCTGCAGCAGCGAGGAGCGGTTGTCAGCAGAGCGCTGGCTGCTGGAGAAGCAGAGCTGAGGCTGTGGGATGGAGCAGACCCCGGGAGGTCACCAGATCCTCGCAATGCATGACCACATTTACATCCATCCTAATCCTTTTCCCCCGTCCAGCTGGTGCAGAGGGTGTCTGGCTGCTCAACAGGGTGCCTTTACCTGGGCAAGTGAAACAGGTTTTTGCCTGATGCTCTCCGAGGTCCGTCCTTTGTGCTCCCCCTTCAGTTAGACCATCTTGAACTGCTGTAACTAAAGGTTTTTTTCCCTTTAATATGATTAAAGACCAATATAAATCACACCACAACTGCCTGGCTTTATTAGCCAGTATCTCTATTTCTGCATTAACTGTCCTCACATTCCTTATGAACTTGACCGAGTTATTCCCCATTGTGAAGAGCCCTGTTTCTTAATCACCAAACCAGGCAGAAATCTCTCTGAAGTATTGGCAGGAGAAAAAAACAATGGCAGCAACAACAAAAAACCTGTTACGTGATGAGATGTCTCATAGTCTCAAGCTGTCTGAGGCAGAGGGATTGTGGCTCTCTGGCATCTAGTGTCGCTCCAGGGACTCGACAGACAGGGCTGGAATGAGCTGTGCCTTCTCCATTTGTTTTCAGAGCGATAGGCTTGCGTTGGGGTCTGGTGCAGGGGATCAGAGGGATGGGGAGGGAGCAGGCTGCTGATCCATGGAGCTCCTGGAGCAGAATCTGATCATCTGGATAGCACATGGACGTAGGCTTGTCCTTTGACAGATTGCTCGGAGGAGAAGAGCAGTGAGGTAGCAGAAAGCCACTCTCATACCTCATTTACCACAAGAGAAATGATCTTCAGCCTTTGGTGTTGGTGCACAAACTCTTCTCAGACCCTTCTGGCCAAGCAGCAGAGACCCAGAAGTGTCAGGGGAGACCTCAGTGTGGGATACGTCCCCCGGAGACATATGGAGACATGGGAAAAGTCCTTAAAGGAGATGAAGAATAGCCTTAAAAGTCGATGTAGCCAAGGGAGTGCCTCAAAAGAGCACAAAGAGCTGCAAAATCCCCATGATCTCCCAGGCTTGAGGAAACTGGTTTGAGCATTGGGCACTTAAGTTCAGCGCCGGGGTGGGGTATCAGAAACCATGTCAGCTCCGAGTGGGTGCCGAGCCAGCCTTGGGCACTTGGCAGCCAGTAACTCCAGAACAAGACAGGGTACCGCTGTCTTTTAAGGAAAGACTCCTGAAATTTAGGGCTTGGTGTTCTAACGCGCAGAATTAAAGGCAGTGAAGGTGGAGTGGCAGCCTTAGATGAAGGGCGCTGTTTTGTGGGGGGCCATCGTGGAGTGTCTCAAAGAAGTAACGAGAAAAAGGCAGTGAAGGGTGACTGTGTCCATGCATGAATTTTGAGGAGTTCAAAACAAAATTGGAACAAAAGCAGAGAGAGAGGCAACAATGGTGGTTGAGAATAACTGCATGGCCCAGGGCTCTGCCTTACATGCTTATACATCAAACGGCACAATTTCATCCTTTTATTTTCCCTCCACTTCGTACAATAAGCTCCCCTCTCAGTTGCGCAGCATACCCAGTGTATTTGGATTTATTGAAATCAGAACTGGCCTTGTACCTGCGACATCCCTTCCCTAGCTGGATTCAGCCGTTCCGCCTGCGGCTGCTGACAGCGTCTTTCCTCCACACTTAGCAGGAGACCGCCCTTCCTCATCCCACCCCCCCAAAAAGCACTCTGCCAAGGCATACCAGACATTCGGAGTAGCGCATGATGTGTTTTCCTTCTGGGACGTTTTCCTAGATCTATAATTCATCGTATTTTCTGGAGTAATGATATCAAATAGGAGCTGCTCCTCAAGATCTGCTGCCTTGTTCTCTGGAATTGGTGAAGAAGCACTTTCTTTTTAGGAGAAGGGAAAAATTCATCTTGTTTCAGTATTTGTATCACCGACTGATATTTCAGTAGGGTCCAAGAAGCTTTCATCTGGCTAGACCAAATTTCCTGAAAATGTTGAAAACATATTGGTTCCAAACCTCCCCAAAAACCACATGTTCTAGATTAAGCATGTGTTTGGGAGCTAACATCCTTCTTTCCCCAACTCCACCATAGTCTGGCATTAATAACGCTGCACTTAAAAATATCTGAAAAGCCTTGCGTATCTCGTCCCCCTGTGAATGAAGTAAATACCATTACACCCCTTCCGTAAATGAAATGACCAAGTTTTAGCGGACTTATTCAGTCCGCTTTTAAGTGGACTTTTTGATCTTGCCCATGGAGACAACATATCGAAGAATGTAATGGATTCTTCAGCGCTTGAAATCTCTCTGAAGTTAACACTTGAGCTTTGCTTTCTGTCTCCCCCCAATAAATAAATAAATTAGTCAAATGGGGTTTTAGGGTAGTGGATGGGAAGGCTCAGTGGGTCGGACTTCTTTACACTTCACCACTGCAGTGGTTCCTTCTGGTCTTCACACCTGTGGGAGCCGATAGTGCTGGATAATGCCCAGCCGTAGCTCGGGGTCTTACCAGCTACTTTGTCCTTTTTTTTGGGAAGCTCCAAGTGGCAGAGAACTTCCTCTGGGAGAGATGAACACTTTGACAGCTGGAAGGCGCTTGCTGTCAGAGCCTCCTGCGAGAGATGGGAGCAGCCTGGGCTATCGGGACGAATGTCACCTGAGGGCGGGCAGGACGTGAGCCCTGGGATGCTCTCTGCTGCACCACGGAGCCTGGTTTGCCTTGCGCTGCTTCTGTTTCTTCTCTTCCCTTTGTCCATTGTGTTTACTGAGGATCCAGAACCCCCGAAGAAAAAAATCCCCACATGCAAATGAGGAATAACTTTGTTTTGTTTGTCACCCATACATGTTTCAATAGCTCCATTAATAATGGTTGCCCAACTAATGGCCGGGAACTCTTTCCAAACTGGGCTAGCTCTCTGTTCTCCAGAAGCTACCGGTGGGCTTGGGCAGTGTTCAGAGCTTTGAGACTTAGCGAGCGGTCTCTGTTAAACCGGGTGCTTAACAGGGTTTGGGAAAACACTGCACCAACTTCCATAGCTGTTGAGAGCAGTGGTCATTAAACCTAACGTTCTTCTCCCAGCTACAGCCAGAAGCTCACACTTCAGAGAAAAAGCTGCAGGTTTTTTGGTGGTGCACAAAGAGATAGAGGTTTGAAAATGTGCGTGTTGGATCAGTCACACGCATCCCCTGATACCGCCTTCAGAATCCAATGTTTGTTGTGAAAGTAGCTGTGGACTCAGTGATTTCAACTAGCGGCAACGTTGACCTTATTTTATAAATGAGTGAGAAGCGATGTGACATTTCGGGGACACTCTGCGGTCTTAGGAATCACCGAGGTTTTGTGTCCGGTTCTGTCTGTGCTGTTGGAGGAGGGTAACTCCTGGTGTCCCAGAGGCAGAGTGGTGCTGGTAATGCGGCTACGGTTCGGTTACATCATCTGGTCCTACAGATTCCCCAAAGCAGAGCTGGGCTTCGGTAAGGAGGCGGATGATATGCTTGCTGTAGTAACTCAGTGCTCGGAAATAGGAAAGGAATGTCTTACCGATGCTAGGGGCCAGCAGTGCAAACAGCACGTTCTGGAAGTGGGGCAATAACCAGCGCCTGCAGAGGACGCGGGGGTTATTGCGGCACACCTCTCTGTGGCAGCTTTCCCCGGTGAGCACCTTGAAGGCATCAGCGGACGTCTTTGTTCTGAATCTGATGCGGATGTTGCTCGAACACGGTAGTGGCGCTCACCGGCTTTTTCTGCTCCTGACAACTGAGAATTTGAGAAAGTTCGGCAGCTTTCCTAGGTACTCGCCCTTTGTCTGATGGCTTTCTATAATGGTCAGCCCTTTATAGGTTTTATATAAAATAAAAGTAATTACAAAGATCTGTTCCCACCAATAAAACCAGTTTGAACTGTTTTGAAAGAATTTAAACTATTTCTTGTTAATCCCCACACACAACTAATAAGTGAACGCAGGTTTTTTTTGGTGTGCTATTTATATCGGCACATGTCCTAAAGAAGTTTTTGATATTTTTGTATTTATAGTAAATCATAGCAGTGTGTAGCATGCAGAAAGTAAAATCGGGGGAAAAAAGTAAACTCTCTTAATCTTTATAAGCGAAAACATGTCACATGTAATATCCTTGAGTTGCATCACCATCTGTTTTTTTTCTGAAGCCCTTGGAAATTACCCAGCAGATGTTAGGGCCGCAGGAGCAGAGGGCCAGAGCTGTTTCCCTGAAGCATCGATAGATGCCTTCTGCTGCTTGCAGGTGCTGTTGTACACAACGGGAGCTCGTCTGCTGCAATTATTTTCATTAGCCTAGGTAAGAAGTTTGCATCCGAGCTGGCTTGCAGCTAGCACCTACGGAACCAGTAGTGCTGCCGGGAGAAGGGGCTTGGCAGTGCCTCAAGCCTCCCCCTCCCACGGGCGCCCAGCTGCTGTCTGCGGGCAGAAGGCTGCGAGGGTGGGAGTTCTGTTTGGGTTGGGGTTTTTGTTATCATTTGGAGCTGCCTTCTTCCGCTTGTAACTTTCCCTCAAAGTTTGCCCCTATTGCTCTTTTTATATTCCCTCCTGTTCTGTTAGCTTTCCCTTCCGCTTCCGAACAGATGTGGAGAGGAAGCTTTGGGATGAGTCTGGGTCTTGAGCGCTGCTGGAAGCCAGGGTCCTCAGCAGCCCGGTGCACAGCGTTGTCACTCTGCCACCACGTCTGGTGGGGAAATCGCGTCCTGCGCTGGAGACCTCAGCGGGCAGGTGATAGAGCTGGCCTGGCTTATTGCAGCCAGGGCTGGGGAGCCTTTTTCTAAAGGAAATCAAATGAAGGAGATTATAAATGTTAAAAGCAGATCAGGTAGCTAGTTAAGCGTTTTAAGTCAGGGCAGCAGCCTGCTTCCTAGTTGTGTAATTACGGCTTTCAGTGCCAGTAGGCAAAAATTACCTTGCTTTTTCCAAAGGGACCGATGAGTTTTTGAGACTTCTAGGCAGTGCCCCGTGAGGCTGGGGCGCGCTCTGAGACAGAAGATCCCATCCAACCCTGTGCTCAGTGCATGCAGACTGTGTCCTCAGCTCCAGCTGAAGAGCTCCACCATACCGCAGAGATCTTTGTGATTCCCTGCGTATATATCATTCGTAGGGCTACGCAATTTGCATGACTCAGTCTCATCCCTTGCCTGTTGCCGTGTCCTTCAAAGCCATGCAGCCTTCCCCCTGCTATCCCAGTTCTCTTCTGTATTAGCGGCTCTTGTCAACTTTCTTTACTGTGCAAAAGAAAGCTGAAATGAAGGATTAGACAGAGCTGACAGTTCCTTCACGAAGGATTAGAGCATAAGCGTGAGCGTAATTTCAGATGAAAGGAACTAAAGAAGGGGATAGACTTCCCTAAATCTTGGGGTCTGGTTTGACCTCAAGCACAAGCAGAAAGCAAGCAGGAGGGAGGCAGGGGAGAGGTAGGATTTTTACAAAGAAATGTAAAAGTAGAGCACAAATATGGACGGAGAAAAAACAAACTGTGCTTTGGTGATGGCAGCATTTAAGACCTGCAGGCAAGACCACGAGCTTGATCTCTGCTAAGGACATGCCAGCTAGTGAAAGGAGCTGGTGACGAGCAGAGGTGATGGGAGAAAATTGCAGAAAAGCAAACTAAAGGTTGTTTTCTTAAATAAGGGAAAATAGTGACTGGGGAGCAACTGACCGGTCAGGTTACACTCCAGTCCAACCTGAACTGGAATAAATCCTCCAATGCACAGTGATGAAGCCCCTGGAAGACAGAGACGAGACCAGTGACAGCCAGCATGGATTAGTGGGGATCTCATCAAGGTGGTTTCCTTCTATAAGGTTTTAGATACTGTAGAGGAACGTGGTGCACATGCTTGTAAGCTGCATCTTGGAGAAGTAGCTTCTGGTAGAACTGAATCGAGGCACCTGACGAAGTGGCACCAAAGGGACGTGTACAAGGCTCTGAGACCAGGCAGGGCGAGGTGGGATTAATGGTGCGGGACGAGGCTCCAGCCAAAACTTGTACGGTGTTTAACCTGCTCCGTCGATTAGCAGATAAGCAGAGGGTGACATGCACTCAAGAACTGCAGCACTTAACAGACTTTATTGTTTAAGTACTGGGGAGTGGCCTCCGAAGAGTACGGCAGGCAGGACTTTTTTTTCCTCTGCACATATGTGTTGGGCCAGCGAGTGTTCAGAGAGTCTTTCAAGTCCTGTGCCTCGGCACCTTCCGTGTGGAAGGGAACGTCTGTGTGATACTTGGGTGGAGCTCTTCTTCCCAACCTCAGTGAGAGACTTTGTTACCGTTTTAGAATAAATTCAGAAAAGTTTGCCATTTTGAGCAAAAATGAGGAAAATTCGGTCTTCTGGTGCATCGGATGAACCTCACGGCCCTCTCTACAATTAAATTACCCATCCCCTCCTATTGGGAGATGAACAGATGCAAACCCCCGAGACTCAGAAGCTCCCAAGTCTAATAATATTGTGTTTTTTCATGTCAAAAGTATTTTTGTGTTTGTCGAAAGATTCACTTGCACAGCCGTAACATCTCTCTCTGCCGTGCCTGGAACAGATGCGTGTGTTGTAATATAGACTGTGAACATTGACATCACATGTGGTTCTCATTCCTCCCATTCATCTTTGAAGCTAATTGGTTCCATCCATTTCAAATGTGTTTGGCTCGCCGCAGCTATTTGTACTTTCACTCTGGTTATAGCGCTAATGGTGTGATATATATAACATGAAATAAACTCTCGTGACTCCAAGGTCTGAAGAGACACATACACAGCACTTGCATTTCGCTTGCTGCGTTGTTTTGTTTTAAATGATGTCCCCAGACATTTTTTTTCTTTTCACCGAAAATGTTATTAACCAGCTGGTGCCCGTGGGGATCGCCAGCGGGATCGTGGCTAATTCTGCATCCCGGGAACCTGCAGAGCCCAGAAGGGGCAGAGAAGCCCGCCGGTGTTTGCAGAACACGACAGATTTTACAGTTGGTCCTGATGTGATGGTTGGCTTCAACGTTTCTCCCCAGCAAGATACTGGTTCTGGCATTGCAGGACAACACATAGGTTTCTATCTTCATGATTCTTAATATTCTGAACATACAAATTAGTTTAAAAATAAAAAAAAATAATAATAAGAGTAAATTAGTAGAGGTAATAAATTAGATAATAGCATAAATATCCCGTGATCCAACATCATAATGAATATTCCTGCTGGAAAGGCAGGAATGAGGTTACTGGGTACTTCTCTGGTCCTTCTCTCATCTGCCCTCTAACTATGGGAACGTGGCACTTCTGGGCTTGTTTGCAGTTTGTCTTTCCCTACCACTGCTGACTCAAAGCAGCCTGGCTGCCGTCCGTTCCTAGAAGTCGTGCAGTCCCTTCGCGCACGGCTGGGTTTGCTCAGCACTCGGTGCTGGGATGCTCGCGTCCCAGCAGGTACGAGCACACCGGGGACTGGAGCTGGACGCGGCTGTGGCGTTAATGTTTTGCCTTCCAGGGTCTAATTAGCTATTGGCCTGAACAGAAATTAAAAAGCAAACTTTTCACATCTATGTTGAAACCAGAAATGAGGCACAAATTAGAGTATTTTACAAGTTTCTTGTAGCTAAAGGTGAGGTCGGTCTTTGGTGCACTTCGGGATTGGACTGACAAGTTGTGAGGGAGTATTTGGGGGTTCTTGCAGCTTATTCCCATCCATGATTAATTTTCAAGGAAGCAGTGGAACATGTTTCACACTTCAGCTTCTGCTCAAAACGTCACATAGTTTCTCATCTTAACTATAAATATTTCCACTTCTTG
Organism: Oxyura jamaicensis; assembly: GCF_011077185.1. Taxonomy (NCBI): domain Eukaryota; kingdom Metazoa; phylum Chordata; class Aves; order Anseriformes; family Anatidae; genus Oxyura; species Oxyura jamaicensis. The sequence goes on from NC_048896.1 coordinate 1,424,377, forward strand.
CTAGGGAGGTTTGTATTCCCACTGATTAACAGTTTATACTAATTATTTGCTTCTTTTTTAATCTTTTTTTTTTTTTAACAACATTGCTTGCAAGTACTTGGGCTACTGCTTTCAGCTGAGCCCTGTTCCTGGTGTCTTCTAACCTGTCCTCATCGGGAAGATAAACGTGCCAACTTTAAATTTTAAGCTGGGTGACTTCAAGCCAGCATGGTTTTAGCAAACCTGCTCTCTGCCAGTTCTGCAGCTTCCCAACAGCAGCTGCAGGTGCAAGTGGAGTTCGGGGGAATTTTCAGGGCCCTGAACGGCCAGACCTGGACGTGGCTGAGATGGGCTCTGTCCGGGGACCTTGGGGGCCCTTGGGACCGACTCTCCCTGCCAGGTGTCCGCCGTGTCTGAAATACGGGGACAGTCCGCGTGCTGCTGCATGGGCTATAAATGCGTCCATCGTCTGCTTGAAGAACAATCTGCTGTGCATGGGCCGCATTCGGAAATGGGTTCTGTTAAGCCTGAGGATTTCTGCTGCCGGAAAGCTTGAGGGCAGTACTTGTATTGGCAACTTCACCGGCCATGTGCAGCAAATCTCTGAGCAGAAACCGGAGCAGCATTGAAGTAAGATGGCCTCTGAATAAAATATCTTGTGAGAAGCAGAAAACTCTACATCTTTGTCTTACTGGTTTTGTCACCGATTTTGCTCCAGCGTCGCAGCGACACCCTTCTTGCTAAGTGGTTATTGATGGGGGGGTTATGTAAGATGAAATGACCGAATCTCAACAGTTTTTTTTTCTTTGCAGGTCCGAGTTCAGTTAAAAACAAGAAAAAGGGTAAGTTTGAGTTTTAATTTAATTTTATTTCCATGGCCCCTTGCTGTGCCTGTGTAAGACTGCCCCAGCTATGAATTCTGTCTAACCAATATGAATGAGAAAACCAATGAGGCGTTCAGCCTCAGCAAACAGCAGGGATTAGCGCAGCGTGTGTTGATAAAACAGGCCGTGTGTTGCTCTTACAAGCCCGTAGTGCTGCGGCAGGACTGCATTCCCTAGCAGCAGCAGTGTGGGCTTATAGATATTTGTTGAAGCCGTCTTTAAGAGCTGAAGGAAGTTAATTGCACGGTAAAGGAGTAATTCCGAAGGTGCCGTAATTAAATAGTTGAGCTGTCGTGCACCAGCGGCGGCCGGCTGCTGGCTGTTAGCGCAGCCATCTTTGCTGGAACAGCTTTAGTTTTCTTCTCTGTTCTGCCATGGATCTTGCTGCAGGTTGGTGTCTGCTTCCAAGTCACCAACCGAAACGTGAATATACCCTGCAGCTTCTGGCCGTGCGTTAATCTCACGAGTGTTGTCTGACGTTTCCATACTGAGTGTTGGTCAGCCCGCAGGTATCCCGTCTGACTTCCTTACCACGTTCCTCAAGCTGTTTGCAGTACAAAACTGGTTATTTTGTAAAATGCAGATGGGTGAGTTTCTGTGACTCGGGCTGTCAGCACGCAGCCCTGTGTTTCGCGGGGTGTCTGATGCCATCCCTTCTTGCGTGGGGCTCCTTGGGAACACTTCATGGGCATGATACGTTTGTTTGCTACCAGGAACTTGAGCAAGCCAAAGGATCTGCTTTATACACTTACTCTCAAAAATACGCAACAGCCCTGATTTTAGGGAAGCGGAATCCAATTGCCTGTTTTTGCTCCCGTGAGCGTTGCGAACACTGCGGTGCGCGCTTCCCCTGCAGGTTGCAGGAAAGGCGTCAGCTGTGTGCAACTCAGGGGCTCCCCCAGACGTCTGTCTCTGAACCACATCAGCTCACCGCTGACGCTCCGTTACCCAGGGCTTCCAGCAGGAACCTGGCCGCTGCACCGGCTGCACATGCTGCTGCGGCCGCACAGCGTCGCGTTGGTGCTCCTCGCATGCGACCTCGGGATTTATGGCTGAGAGGTCGGGACAGGCCGCAGGCGGAAACTTCGCTTGTGTTTACCCTCCGAAGCAGCATAAAATTTTATGTTCGGAAAGCTTGTCCTAACAAAACTCTGAAACCCTAAACCCACGCTAAATCAGCTGAACTAATAACAAATGGGGCCTGTGGTGTTCGTAGCAGTTTTGGAGTGGCTGAGGGATCTCGTAGAGCTGTACCACATACAGCTGTAGTGCTGTATAAAATATTTCAGTTTTATGCTATTGTCACTTTTTTTTAAGAATTAGGGCTTATTGTTTAGTGAATGACAGTTACGGAAAGCATACTGATTGTGCCTGGTTCAGTTGGCTTGGGGGTGAAGGAGGCACTCGCCAGGGAGCTGTGTGGAGCTGGGGAGTGCCGCGGGACGTTCTCAGACCTCTGCAGGCCCAGGAGGTACGGCAGCTCTGCGCGAGGCCTTGTGTGCTGTGCAAGAGCCACGTGCTGCCTGCCTGACCCAGAGCTTCGACCTTGTGCTCAGGCTCCTCGTTAAGCACCGAGTGCTCCCGGGAGCCGGGTTTTGAGAGCTGGGTTCGGCTGTGTGATGGCTTCCCCTGCTTGGTGTCAGCACCGAGCACAGACCCCACAGCGCACAGGACTGCTGGGAACGAGGACTTCTCGTGTGGCCGTATTCTGCCCCAATAAGTGGCTCTTAAAAAAAAAAGTTCAGAGAAAAGAAAGGGGAAGCCATGGCATCTCATTCCCCACATACCCTCCTAACAGCGTCTGCAGGCTTTCCAGCTTCCTGGCGCACTGCTTGTTTTGCACCACAGCTCGGCCATGAATGGTCCCCTCAGTGGGAAGATGAATCGAGCTTTATCTGCACGGAGAACTATTTTTTGCCCTGTGACTTTAACAGGCGGGATTGCATTAATACAGAGAAGCAGTTGAAATTACTTGAAGGAGCAAGAATGCATAGAAAATAAGTGTCCCTGTGCGGCTTCAGAATTATGTGCAATTGTTGTACTGCTAAACTAGCAGCTAATTTAGTCGCAGACCAGATTTCTGAGACAGATTAGTTAAAACAGCTGTAATGTGTGTCCCTCTTGGGAAAGAAAGCAAGGAGAGACAGCCGCGGGATTCCTGCCTTAGTGCGTGTGATCCAGCATCGGGATTGTCTAGATGGAAGGGGGTGTGAAAGAAAAGAATTCAGTACCTGTGCTGTAGGGGAGATAGGTACGGGTTTGGATTCAAGCTGAGGATTTCCAAGACCTGGCATTATGCTGAGGAGGAGGAGGCGGAGAATTGCTGGATTAGGGGAAGCCTGGTTTGTGGCCAGCTCAGATTCGAAGGCACCTCCGCTAATCTGGGCAAAAACACCGCAGGTAACAACTTGTCTCCTTAACCTTTGCCCTGTTTTTGTAGGATACCAGTATTACCGCAATGTTACTTTAATTACAAGCTTTTAGCTTAACTTAGCTTTCTACTTCAAACGAAGCACACGATAGCATTCTGCTTCCTTTACACCTCGAAACAAAAAGCAGGGCTGGAGGTTAATTCTGTGCACATTGACTCTCGGCCCCGTGGCAGTGCTCAAAGAAGCAGCTGGATGCTGGGGCAGGTGACGCGGGCAGGGACCGTGTGGCACACAGCGACGGGGCAGCACAGCTCTCCCTTGGCCATGGCTGGTGGCCGCGGTGCACCAGGTTAGATCCTTCCAGTTCTGCACAAACTGAAATGGTTCATTTCTTGTGGTTTTGTCCCACCACAGCGATGCATAGTTAGTAGAGAAACAAGTACCTAAATGTACGCAGAAACCATACCCATAGTCTTTATTTTCTATCCTTGCTGTTGCTGTTGTCCAAAAAATGGTTTAATTCTGTGCTGTAGCTGACTTTGTTGCAGCAGTTGATGAAACGGCTTTGCCATGTTAGTAAAGCTCTTTGGCACAGAAGCTGTTAGAAAATCGCTCTGTAAAACCTACATCAACAGACCATAATTTCTCACGGGGATCTGGAAAACCAGGAAATCACAGGTCAGGTTTTCCCTGCAGACCTTACTTCGGGCCAGCGTGTGCGTGCCTGATCAGAGTCTGTGCATCTACCTGCAGTCCGCTTGCATCATTGCACTTTCTTTCCCCATCCTTTGTCCTTGTGCCTGCTGCAAGGTGCTCAAGGAAAGCAGCAGCTCTTTGGTGCTTTCCTCCTCGGGGTTCGGCTAGCCCTCCCCAAGGCCCAGACTGGACGTTGAGATACGTCGAGGCGCTGAGCATCTAAGTGCTTCATGCAATGTTCAGTGCTGGGATGCTGCGGGGAGGGAAGGGGCCAGAGCAGGAGCTGCAGCTCAGCTCCGAACTGCCTGGAGGAGTCCCTGGGCCAGGAGATTCGGTGGCACCGGGTCACGTCCCTGCAGGCTGAGTGCTGGTGTCACGTGCTGCTGATGTTAAAGATTTAGATATGAAGGCATTTCTGTACAGCAGGTGAGCAAGGTTGCAGCTGTCCTACGTCAAAAAGCTGTTTTCACTGTAAAATCAAGAAATCGCAGAATGTTTTCAGGGTTGCCTGCTGTGGCCCATCCAGCCGGGTGTTCCTCCTTGTTGGGGCTGGAGCAGGGCTGAAGTGGGAAACGCTAACGCTTGGCCTTGTGTTTTTTTTCAGGGAAGAAGGCCGGTCCTCCCGGGCCCAACGGACCCCAGGGGCCACCAGGCCCTCCTGGCCCCCAGGGCCCCCCCGGCATTCCCGGCATCCCCGGGATTCCCGGCACCACCGTCATGGGACCGCCTGGCCCCCCTGGCCCGCCGGGCCCTCAGGGACCGCCCGGGCTGCAGGGCCCCTCAGGTAACCGCTCATCCCCCTGGCAGGGTGCCCCCCTCTGCCTTCATTCCTGACACAAACCCCATTTCTGCATCCGGACCAGGAAGGGTGCTGCTTAACACGAGCACCAAAACGCCCCGGGAGCACGAGAAACCAAGTCAGATGGGTTTTGCTATCCAAGTCAGATGAAAATATGTTTTCTCCTGCGGTCCTTGGTTGTGTTTTTCTTTGTTTCTTTGTATCTGCATGATACTATTCCTCTGTGGAGTCATGTGCCAATTAATTTGTAAAAATCCCTGAATTTACTTACTCTTTAAAATGCATGTTAGTGGAAGGTCACATCACTGTTGTTTGTTCTACGCACATGAACAGTCTGGTATTAAAAAATGCTTCTTCAGAGAAATCGGGGCTGTCACCCTATGGCTTGCATGGCTCTCAAAGGAAAGCTCGGCTGACTTTTCAGTTCATGTCTCAGAAATTGCTGAAGCTCAGGCCAGCAGCAGCATGAGGTCCTTAGCACTCGAGAGTGCTGCCCACAAGCATCTCCTCTTTAATAGAGATTTGGCTCTCGGAGAAAAGAGATTTCAGCATGGAGCTTGAATGCAGTGAATGACCTGCGTTACTGCGGAGTCAGACTTGTAATCTTTGCAGCCAAGAGCCTTCATTACCACTACTGATCAGCAAAGGAGTTGTGCAATTTTTCCTTCTAGTGGAAACTGGTTGAATAACATTGGGGCATTTTGATGATGCCAGGAAGAAATGCGGGAATAAAATAAGAAAGAAGTAGGATGAGGCTTTTTCTTGCTTGCACACTTTCTAACATGAAGCTGTACCCCGTGTAGCTGTTAACATCCTCCTCCTGCTATAAATGGGTCTTTAATGTTTGTTATGGGGTAAGAGAAGTTTTCTTCAGAGGAATCTTTACTGCAGCTCTTTCAAGCATAACTCTGCAATGATGTGCAATTGCATTTTGCAGGTGCCACAGACAAGGCAGGCTCCAGAGACATCCAGGTTGGTTGATTTTCTTTCAAGTTACCGGTTATGTTTGCCAACGTGCCAAACCCACCCCTTCCTCTGTGTGCTAAATCATAGCTCCACAAAGTGACCGACTGAGCACACTTTTCTCGTTGCTCAAGAGCAAGCCGTGTTAATCTGGCTTGGGCTTCTCACTTCTTGTCCAGTACTTGAACATGTTGTTCTCAGCTGCTCCCATCTTTTTTCTGTTTTTGTTTTGTTTATGAAAAGAAGTAATGATCTCAGAGTACTGTCAAGTACCGGTCAGCAAAGCCGTGAAGCCATGTCAAGTTACTGTAAAATGTGTTTCTGACCACCTTTAAATCCCTGTAATCTCTTTGCAGCCAGCTGTGGTCCACCTTCAAGGCCAAGGCTCAGCAATCCAAGTGAAGAATGGTAAGGATCTCATGATATTGGCACTTACTGAGCCTGTCCTGCAGCCCTAGTCACATATCTGGATCTAAGTCCACCCTGTGACAGGGGGCTTCGATTACTGACCGTGACAGTCTGATTCCCATTGCCCAGACACTGCAGAGGAGCTTTCTGCTCAGTGTCCATCCCCATTTCTTCTGCACTCAGACTTCCCAGTTTGTCTCTATTCTCCCAGGACTCCAGCCCCTCTGGGTGTCACTTCCCCTTGGCGTCCAGATGCAGCGTGCCTCCTCCCACCTGTTGTTAAATCAGTTGTCCTCAGCCCCTTGACCGGCCAGCCTTCTTTCCCAGTCAGTTTTGTTGTTGTTTTCTATTTTAAGCCCGCAGTATATCCTTTTCCTGTCGAAACCCCATTAGCCTGTGTTTTTCCCCATTTCCCCATGAAAATCTTTCAGGGGAAAGCGCAGCTCCAGAGAGAGCTGCGAGGACACAGAGGCACACAGCTGCTAGCTCCTCCTGCCTTGCCCCGCTGCAGGCAAGCACACCCCGCAGCTCCCCAGCCCCTTGGGCATCCCCCCCACGTCTGTAACTCAGCCCGGGTCCTGCCGAGCCATTTCACATCCACCAGCAGTTCTCTGCTCTCCTCCCTCCTCCCCGAATCCCTCTCCGATTTCTGCTTGGGTTTCTGCTCCTCTTGCCAACAGCTGGGTTTCATTCATTAGCTGCTGTCTCTCGGCTGGCGATGTCTCGCTGTGCTGGAGGAGCTGGCTTGTCCCCTGCCTGGACCCCGGGGAGCCCTGGGGACAGGGCTGCAGGACCCGTGGTCACCATCTTCTGCACCGCGCGTGGGACGGTGAGGGCTGGCCAGGGCTCGCGTTGAAGGGCTCAGTTTATCTCTTGCACCAGGCGTGAGCTGACATTTCTCACGGTCAGGGAAGTGTCCTTCCAGCTGAATGTCTTTACTACGGCGGGGCGGGGGAAAGCTCCCAAAAACTAAAAGGAAATCGGCCGTTCCTAACAACAGCGCGAGGGGAAAGATGCTGTTTTGCTTATGTGCAGAAAGTAATTACCCCGTTATTAATGGGAACCTTGTATGTTTACAGAGTGTACGCTGCTCTCTAAGAGCGGGAATTACCCTGTAACCGTCCTTCCCTGCTGCTCGGGAACAATCCCCTGCTCTGAGCCTGCCTTCCTTGGGCGCTCAGGCATTAATGCTGTCCAGCTGACAGTGAGCAGAAGCCACAGCCTGCCGGGTTGGCAGCTAGGGGCAGGGAGCACAAAAGCAGACGAAGACTGGGAGGAAAGAGGGTTGCGTTTGATAAAACCTACAGACTTGGTGCTGTCCTCGGCACGTAGCAGCGTGTCCTTGGGATGTGCCCAGCCAGGGAACAGAGGTCTGCTGGTGCTCTCAGCTATCCCACTGGCCTGGGTGGTAGATCTGTAAACCCCTAACTGTGCTGAGGACCCCAGTATAGGTTCATGTGGTGACGTGATGCCATTTTACTTTGTTATTTTAACCTTTTTAACTCTAGGAAATGTAATCACAAAGCATTCGTTAAAACAATACCAGTTACACAGTCAAGAATGTCGAAGTCAAGGGATATCAGAATTGAAATCAATTGTGCTACCCTAAATTGGCCTCCATGCACATGCATGTCCTGAGAGACTACTTCGGGCCATAGCTGCTCACCATTTTTTCCATAATGCTTCTGTTCATCTTGCTGCAAGGACCAGTTTTCTTCTAGGAAGATCCCAGGGCTTAAAAGGAGGGTGAGGGCTGTGTCTCAGTGCTCAGCAGCACTGAGTAGGGCTGGCAGATTTGCCACATTTAGTCCAATTCCCGTAAGGACAGGAATCACTGTTCTCATCCTGGCCGTGCTGTCATCCTCAAGAAGTACCCGTCTGCAGCACGCTGTGGAAGTTTTGCTTTGTTTAGTGTGGAAACTGAGAGGTGTGGGGAGGGGAATGAATAAAGAGGAGGGAAGTTGAGGGGATTTAACGGTCTTCTGGCTGGGTAATTTTAGTTGGGAATCTTGCTCGGAGAGCCGGATTCTGACGCTTCCCTTCTGCGGGGTTTCTTCCATGATACCAGGGATGTCACCAGCAGCAAAGGGCCAAAGTTCCAAGAGGCGCCTGGGCTCTGAGCTGCAGAAGTGCTGCTGTAGCCACAGCTGCCAGAAGCTGTTTGTGCTCTGTGGCTGAGCATGCAGAGCGTCAAAAGCCAGCCCCTGGCCTCGGAGATGAATTTAGGAAACACAGCAAATACATTAAAGTACTGGCACTGATTTCCACGTGCCCGTGTCCTTGCTGTGCAGTGGGGATGACAGCACTTAGTCTTGATGAGAACATTTTGTCAGGGCTGGGAAACACTCAGGTATGATAATAGGCTCACCTTAGCCTCAGGAGAAGATGAGCTCGTCTGTATCCGATGCTGGAGATGAACGCAGCGTAGTACAAAAGGCCAGGTGCTGATTCAGGGGTGAGAAGAGCTGCTCCTAGCAAGGATAAGCAGAGATGTGAATCGCTCATCCTGCACGCTGCATGATGTGGGTGTCCCATTCCAAGAGCAGCTAGTGCCGGTGTAATCAGAGCTAGTGCCATGGGAAGGAGTCAAAACCAGCACAACACAGTCCTTAATTCTGGGGTTTTCTTGCCAAGTTACTTGACTTTCCAACGTGGGTCTGTGTCAGGCGTTGTGTATGAAACCTTGCAATGTCACTGTATTTCTGTGCTCCCGCGCTTTTCATCCTGACGGGTACTGAGTGACTGCCATTTTCTCATACTGAGATCTTTCAGGTGGAGTCCTCAATGACTGGTCTCGCATCACTATGAACCCCAAGGTGTTTAAGCTGCATGCCCGCAGTGGGGAGCTGGAGGTACTGGTGGACGGCACATACTTCATCTATAGTCAGGTAGAAGTGAGTACGGTCCTAGGCCTAACTCCTATTCTTGTGTTCCAATGGAAGCCTTGCATGAACCACGAGAGGGCTCCAGACAACTAGCAAATGCCAAGAACTTGTATGTACCTTTAACCACTTCATGCTCTAGGAGATGTGTGTCGGAGGACGAAGTTAGAGTTTGGAAGTGCGAGGTCAGACGTTTCGCCATGACACCAGCTGCAAGAGATTAGTGACTGCGACACGCGCGCAGGCGCCCCACCAAATCCCATATGCCACCAGTGACTTGTTCCCCCACCATATTGTCTGCGCAGTCAGTCAGCAGCAAATCTAAACCTTATTGCAGAGCAAGAGTCCCAGCAGGAAGCTGGGCTCTGTGCTTTCAGAGGGATGTAATACCAAAACCCCGACAACTTCTGATCACTGAGAAACCGTGTCGCGCTCTGTAAGCGTAGGACTCCCAGCCCGGGGGGCTTGGCCAAACTCCAGCCCAGGTAATTCCATTTTGCCTCCACGTTCTTCGTGTAGCTTCAGAGGGACACGATGTGCCAGCAGCCTTGTTGTGCAGCACGATGGCTCAGCTGCTGCTTTAGCTGGTGCCAGCGATGGATGTACAGAGCTGCCTACGTAAAAAGTACAGAACAAAATAATTCGTATTATGATGTAGGATACAGGAATTAAAACATAATTTCCTTCCCTCATTCAGAAAAAATAAATGCAGGAGGTGTCCTGTCATTTAGCGCAGTGCTCCCCGTCTCTTGCAAGTTTCTCAGCAGCTTCTAAGCTGCATGGAGTATGAGCTGCCACGCTCTGCCCAGCCTTCCAGAGCAGGCAGGGTGTCCGGTCACCTGCAGGCTGGACAGCTGTCCAGTTGTGGGACAGATCTCAGCCCCTCCAATCTCCTGACCATGATTTGCTTATATTCAGCTAGCAGGCCCGTTGACTGTACCAGGTCAGACGAAACGGGCTGTGGGTGTCAGGTGAGCTGGGGCTCTTCCAGGGCGCTGGTTATGCGTTGGCTTGGATGGGGGCAGGAACAATAAGTCTGCATGGGCTGAAATAATTATAATTGTTTCCCAAGTGCTTCATGCTAATTGCTGGGCATTACACCGGGCCTCTGAAGCTTTTGCCATTTGTAGCCCATCGAGGAGAAAAAAGGGGACTCGGCCTTGTTTAGCTTCTGTGGTCACGGAAGATAGGCTAAGAAGAACTAGCAGATGCATCCAAAATGAATAGTGTCCTCCCGTCAGGAAGAAGCGGCTCCCTGGGACAGACTTCTCCTTGCGTGGGTCTTTCTCAGGCATCTTGCAGTTCTTCAGAATCAGCCTGTGGGAGATGGTTAAGGAACTGAGCAAGTGACAGTCACGGGGCCTTAGTCACTAAATCCAGGAGTTAAATCAGTACCGATACCCTAAGGTCATCCGCCTCCAAGCTGCGGAGGCTGGGAGAGAGTCTTCCCTGTAATAGCTTATGCCTTTGAAAGCGCCTCAAGTCCAGGTACAAGGAAGGCAGCTCCCAGTCATCTTAGGGCATTTTTGATGTCAACACTAAAGGAGGCTCATGGGATCCAGAAAGCAGGACTTGCCAGGTAAGTGAAAGAGGACTTCAGTTAAAATCTTTGTCTGTTTGTTGGATGAAAAGCTGCTTGTAGCAGATAGGTTGTTCTCAGGCTGATGTAACTCAGCCTGCACAGGTTTGTAATGTTTCCTGTAATTAGGAGGGTCTAACGAGAGGATTCCTAGCTGGGCCATAAAGATGCTTGGATATGCAGACGCTTGCATGCTTGTATTATTAGTGTGAAGTGAAATACGAAGTTTCCTTATGTTTCACTGGCTTGAGGGTCCTTCTGCCTGAACAAGCCAACCTCCCGTGAGCAGGGGTGGCCAGGGGCCAAGGAAGGGATCGTTAGCAGAGGGGCCACACGTATGCCTTGACAGGAATGTGGACTTCTCCCTGGTGCACAAATACACTGCCTAATAGTCTTTCTTCTTCCTGCTTCACATCAGGTATACTACATAAACTTCACAGATTTTGCCAGCTATGAGGTGGTGGTGGATGAAAAACCCTTTCTGCAATGCACTCGGAGTATTGAGACCGGCAAGACCAACTTCAATACCTGCTATACAGCTGGGGTCTGCCTCCTCAAAGCCAGGCAGAAGATTGCTGTGAAAATGGTCCATGCTGACATCTCCATCAACATGAGCAAGCACACAACTTTCTTTGGGGCTATACGCCTAGGAGATGCACCAGCATCCTAGATGAACTTGGCATACCCAAGGACACTCACAGAACTGCACAGTGCTGCTGTTCATAAGCGTATCAGTATTTCAGGGGGTTCTGTAATCCGGCCATAAAGAAAACTGATCCAGAGCTATTTATTCCTATATGTGAATGCAGGAAGCACAATGTCTTCTGTGACTCGCATGGAGACTTGGATCAAAAAGCTAGCTGACAAAGCGTTGTGAGGAAGAAGGGCTGTTGTGTCTGCCTTGTCTCAGTATTTCAAGTATTACTGCACTGATATTCTGCTCTGTGATCTTCACATGAGGCTTGTTGAGAGTGACGTGGGTCTCTGCTTCTATGTTGCACTAGCAAGAGCATCCCAGGCAGCAGCAGGAGAGGACGGACGTCTGTCGGAACAGTCCTGTCTAGGCACTCCTGCTTCTGCCCGCTAACGAAAGCAAGAAATGGGGTTTCTGGTTTGCTGCCTTCTCGGTTCTCCCTGGGACGGCAGCATGGTGCGAAGGGAGGTGAATAGGACAGAGTCAGTGGTGTTTACATTCATCCTCAGGAGTGTGAGAAAGGAAGGCGAAGAGCTTGAAAGCAGGCTGCAAAAGCGGTATGTCTGAGAGGAAGCTAAACACTTAACAGAGCAGGCTTAGCACAGAGAAAACTGCCTCTACATTCCAGAAATTGTAAAGTCCCCAAGCTAACGATGATCCCGGTTCCAGAGCCTCTGCTACTTTCAGCTCCTGCCATTACCCCAGAGGTGTACACTGCCCTAACGGGGGCTGCCTTAAAGTACTGCTGCTGTTACAGCAATTTGTCGTTTTGGTTTGGTTTTTGGTTTGGTTTGGTTTTTTGTTTTTTTTTTTTTTTTTTTTTTAGTTTTTTTGTCTTTTTAATTAATGTGTTGCAAACCAGAACACATTTCTACAGGCTTCCCAGAGCCATGTAGAGCAGACACAAGTACTTGTGAAAACTCTCTGAAGACGTTTGTCATGTTTAAGAATAAAATATTCAAACAGGAAAGGGTTTTTTTCTGTTTTAATAGCAACTGCCCTGCTCTTAGATGTGGTTTTTATCCTTCCTCCCCACACCCTTTTCCTTTTGGCACTCTCCTACCTAAAATGCTCAATAAGTGGTGATGGAGTCTCTAGCAGAAATGTGTATTTAAGAAGTCTGGTCCAGCATGAAGTCACCACTTTTTCTTTTCTCTGAGCCCTGCTGAGTCTAGTCATAACTCGATTTCTGGTGACTAATCGAGTAGCAGGGACGCTATTGTTTCTTTTGGCTTCTTGAGCAACTCTCTCCCGTTACCTCCCCTCAACTGGTGAGATCTGAAGCTATAAGATGTGCTTGCGCCGAGCGGGGCTGGGACGCTGCCTGCTCCTTGTGCCATGCCGTGGTCGGGGCTTGGCCGTGGCGTTCGTTGCGTTCTGCAGCCGGGTTGCTTTTCCGAGCACATTTCGTTGAGCAAAGAGGGCAGCGGAATTTCAGCCTACATGGCAAAGAGGAATAGCAGGGCTGGGGAACTGATGCCTTGGGTGATACAGCCCAGCTCCCGGCCAGCCCTGCTCACCTGCAGGGACGCGGGAGCCGCGCGGGTAGCGATCGGCGCGGCCGCCCCGGCTGGGGCGTTCTTGGCTCCGCTGCTTTTCCCGATCCGTAGCGAGTGATCTCACTTGCCAGCTATTGCAGTTATTGGGAGATAAATATTTCTTGGGGGCACCCAGCTTTGGCTTCGGCCTCGCTATTCACAGGAGGCGTGCAGTTTATAAAATAACTGCATGAAAAATTGCCTGCTATTTCTTTTTCAATATGTTCTCCTCCTTTCTAGCCTTAACATGTTGGACTAGCAAGAGCCTTAGGGGCACTTAACTAGTCTTTGTGGTTTATTTCCTTTAAAATGGATTAAGAAGGACATGTTCCTCTGACAAGAATGAATCAGGACAACTGTGTATAGTGAGAACATTAAGCAAATCATTAACAGAATTGCTTTAGAATACAGTCTGAACAGCAAGACTTTGGGGCAAGCATAAATAATGAAATGGCTCGGCAGAGCACGGTGGATGCAGTTGGCATTCTTTGTCCCCCACTGGCAGGATCTGTGATTCGCTTCTGAGTATGGCTGCGAGCAGGAGGAGGCAAAGGGAGAATCCCCTCTTGCTGCGAAAACCCCAGGCAGCGCTGCCAAGCTCCCCCTTGGCGTGTGCATGGGGCGACGGGGAGGGGAGCAGGGGGAAGTGGTTCCTGCCTCCCTCCTCGCCAGCAGCGGAAGGTTTTAGGGGCTGCTTCTGGTCTTACACCACAGCCTGAGCACCACGGCGTGGGCTCAGAGACCGGGGAATGCCTGGCTTCGGGTGGCCTTTGTGCCAAGAGCCACCTTCACCGCTGGTCCGAGCGATGGCTGCATCGCCGGCCCTGGGGCAGCCCTGGGGGGTGTTTTATACTTGAAACCCTTGGGCCGCCCAGCAACAAGTTCTCGTTAATGAAGTGTTGCAGTGCAGGTGGCCTAGGCTGTAGCATGGCTTCTGTATGACACTTCTCTGCGCCACCGTCCTCGGTGCCTCTGCAGGTTTCCATAGCTGGAGCCAGAAAGGGCTGGAAGCGGCACAAAAGAGCTTGAGGAGGATGCGTGGGGAAGAGTTTAACCAGCTCCAGCAGGAACAGGGCCTTTCCCTCTGGTGTCTCCTCATTCCGATGTGTGTCAGTCCCTGGGCTGGCTGAGAAGGAAGCTCCTCAGGGACAGACCAACACCGGCGTGCTGGAGACGGTGGCGCAGCACTCCGGTCCCCCCGGCAGTCCCTGCTGTGTCCCCACGTGCCGCCCTTCCTCCTGGCGGCACTTGCTGGCTCGCTCTTACCTCCGTGCCTTAGCTCTGCTGCTTGGTGTTTGGCTGGACTCTGCAGAAATGCAGCAAGCAGCTGATTGGCATTTAATTCATTCAAAACCCTTCTCCCCCCCCGAGATCCTCTATGCAGAGACGATCCGCAGGGAAGCCAGCTCTGCTCTTGTGTTCAGGGCACCTTTGGAAGGAAGGATTCTCTCCAGCAAACGCGTTAGGGCACGGCTCCCTGCCCCAAAATACCTGTCTGTGCTTTCCTCCAGCGCCTTTCTCGCCCAGGTAAGCAGCTGTGGGCCTACTGCTGCCCCCTGCCAGCCCGTCAGGGGACTCGGCACCGTCCTTCCAGCGCTCGGTGCTCAGAAAAGGGCACCTGGGCGGCTTTTGGAGAGCAATGAGCAAACTACATTCGCTTGGTCCTTCTTGCAGCTGCTGGGGCAGATCCTCTTCTTGCAATCGGGAGGGCAGAGGGCCCTGTGGAGGCGCTCGCTCTCTCGTGGCCCACTGACTTACCGCGTGCCTGCCGCGACCCCCCCCTTCACTGTCCCCAAAAGTCCCGGTGTGGGCGTTTGGAGATAGTGGAGGAGCGGCTGCATTTCCCGGTCTGAGAGGGGCAGATGTTCACGTGGGAGTTGCTCCCAGGTGTGCATCTTCCGTGGCTCCGTGAAATCCGGACGTGCTGCAGGCAGCTCGCTTCCTGGGGCGTCAGCTCAGAGCTCGGGAGCAGAAAGGCAGCTAGCTGGTCACAGCAAGCCCCGGCTGCGAGCTGAGCCTCCTCTGGGCAGGCTGCTCGGCTTTGTTCCCTTTCTCTGGCTCACAGACCAGACGCTGTCCCCTGTTCAGGCCCAGCTGCGTTCGGTTGCTGCACCCGTTTGCAAGCCCGATCCCCCCATGATGTCTGCCTTCATCGCTTCCAGGTGTAGGAGGAAGCCTCTCCTCAACCTCCCCAACAAAAACGTAATGGGAGAGGAGCTGTGGGAAAAGCTGCCCAGCTCCGAGCCTGTTACTTGTCTGAGCTGCACAGAGATATACTGATGCTGTTTTGTGCTTCGACATCTTTATTCAAGACACTATCTGTATATAAAATATACATAATGTATATAAATTAGGATGTAAGTTTATGTAAATTGTCAATATTTTCTTTGCAAATAAAGCTTTTTCCTGACCTTTGGGTGTTCCTCGATGCTCAGCGCCGTATCGGCCTGGCCGGTGGTGGGCGCAGAGGTGGTGGGTCCGACGGGTGCTGCTGCCCTGGCTCGGGGACCACCCTCCGTGGGAGCAGGGCACCTAGAGTGATGCCCCAGATGAGAGGCAGCACGAGGTGGAGGAGGAAACAAAAGGTGCTTTGTTCTGGCTTTGCTTGAGGGGGCAGGTGGTCCTACAGCCCGGCTCCAGAGCATCCGCGCACCCCCCTGCTGACACCTCAGGGGCCGTTTTCTTCAGCACAGGGAGTTCACGGATTTGGGGCGGTTCCCAGGGATTCTCTGCACGAGTCCCTTGCTTTCGATCAGGGACTTTTGGCTGATTTCACCGCCGCGCCTGCTCCGCGGACCCGTGCCCGGTGGCCGGGGCGAGGGCTGGGGTTCCCCGGGAGGTGCCGGTGCGCAGCGCAGCTCCCGGGGAGGTGCTGGCCGGGGGCCGGGGCCGCACAGGTTCAGCCAGAGGTCGGTGGCTGATCCCACGTCTGCGCAGATGTGCTCGCCTCACGTCGCTCGCCTCCGGGAGCAATCGAGGGCCGTTCTCCTGCAGCTGCCTTTGGCCCCGGCTGCGGTGGAGCGCGTCCACCGTCAGGGCACCATCGGGGGGGAAGCTGGGCTGCTGCATCGTTAGGTGTAAGCAGTGCCACAGATATGCAAATAGGGGGAAATATTGTTATTAATATCATTTATTATTCTGCCAGGCACATCCAGGAGCAGAGCAACAGCTCGACCTCTGGAACAACAGCTAAGGCTGGGCACAGCCCGGACGCGTTCCTACAGATGGAAGGAAATCGCCCCCCTGGAGCCAAAAAAAGCAGCAAAAGTCCGTTTTGCAGAACTCACCGTGAAGTCCTGCTGTGAGGTGGCCCTGGCCATGGCCCTGTGTCCCCAGGGACTGTGTCACCACCAGGTGGCACAGGGACACGGAGATGTCACCACGAAAACACCAGTGTCAGTGGTGTGCGGCTCTGGGGACCCGGTCACAGCCTGGAGCTGCCACAGGAGGTGTCCCCACGTCTCCTGCGTGGCCCAGCCGCCCATTCCCAGGCCCAGTGGGGACGCGGGGATGTGGCAGTGAGGAGCCCAGCTCTGAGCATCCCTCTGGGGACAGGGGAAGGACTGACGGTGCCAGGGGCTGCGATCACCCCTCTGAGGGCTCTGCTTTGTGCAGGGCACCCCGTGCCCCAGGGCCCGGGCGGTGAAAGCCGCAGCGGTTGTTTCCCAGGGCACACAGGTGCCACTGAGGAGCCCCGGCTGCGGGGCCGGGAGGAGAATTTGCTTCCCCGGGCACCGAGCTCCACTATGGCCCTGGTGTCCCAGGGGATCCCAGGGGTCCTGGTGGCCACTGCTGGGGTCTGGGCACAGCCCAGCCCCAGCACAGGGCAGAGGAAACAAGAAGAGCGGGGGAACCCCCGCAGCAAACCTCTGCTTTCCCAGGTAGCAGCTTTCCTCCCTGGCACTTGATTTCCACGGCGCTTTCAGTCGATCACCTGAGGTCCCGCGCAGCCCTGCCTCCTCCCTGCTCCCGCGGTTTCTCTTTCCCTTCCTTGTGGCTTCATGCACTGTTTTTCCCCTCTGTAGTCGTATGTCTCTCCTCTCCCACTTCCGTAGCTGCGAACACCCCCCGCGTTATCTCCTTCCCCCATCCCACGCCGAGGCTTATTTATAGCGAGCCCGGCTCGCCGGAGAGCAGCGGCAGAGCGGGCAGGGCTGGCAGCGCCCGCAGCCCACCATGCTCCGGCTGGGAGCCCGCCTCGCCGGGCCACGATGCTTGCTGCTCTGCCTGCTCCCGGCCGTCCTCAGAGCCCAGCCTGGCTGGGAGGGGAGGCCCAAGCCCCTGCCGTGCCAGCAGGTAAGGCTGCTTCCGAGGGCTGTCGCAGCCCCAGCGCTCCCCGCCGGCTCTGAGCTGGGCCCGAGCACCCGTCCCGCTGTGCAGCGCAGGCAGGTTCCAAGCGCAAATCCCCCCGTCCATCCTCATCCGGCCTCCGTCTCCTTTTCCTTCCCTCTCTTCCCACCTTCGTCCTCCCCTCGGCTCTCCTGCCTTCAAGCCTGTTTGCCGGGGGCCCTTCCCAGCTGCTCCCCGTCCTGCTGTGCTGGTGGCACCTCGAGCGGCCCCCCCGCTCCGCCGAGGCGATGCCCTGGGGAGCCCTCCGAGGGGGCCACTCTGGAGGGAGGGGAAGGTGCAGCCGCCAGGAGGGGACAGGGACGCTCTGGTGCTGTCAGTGCTGCCCCTACCCTTAGCCCGTGGTGCTTGCAGGGCTGCACGGGAGGACAACCAGACCCCAAGGCAGCAGGCAGAGATTTTCCTTCCCTTCCGCACAGCTCAGATGCCCTTGTCCCCGAGGGCTGAGGCTCAGGGTGTTGGTGACGACCTGCAGAAGCCATCTGATGCCTGCCGGCAGCCCGAGGGGTGTGGGCCACCAAAACGGTGCCATCGGTGACACCAGCCTGCACCAGGGTGAGCCAGGCCACCATCGCAGGTGCCACCCTGTCACAGGGCACCGCAGACCAGAAAACTGCACCGTCCACGAACATAAAAGCAAAAGGCTACGTCCCCCTTCCCCTCCGACAGCCCTCGGCCCTGCAGACAAGCTTCTTGTCCCCTGAGCAGCTTTCGGTGGCCTGGCCCCTTCCCACCGCGGGGCAGGACGTGGAACGGGGCTCATCTTCCCATCGCCCAGGCACGTGGAGCAGAGCAGATCCGCTGGCTGGCGGTGCCTTTGCACGCCCTGTCCCACGCTGATGGGTTTTCCTGCTTCTCCCTAGAGCCCCACGAAGGTGTCGTGCAAGGGTGCTGGCCTGCACACGTTTCCAGAGGAGCTCAGCCAAGGAGTGAAGTACCTCGAGCTCTCCAACAACTTCATCCGAAACCTGTCGGAGAGCCGCATGCAGGGGTTCGGGCAGCTCGAGCACCTGGACGTGTGCTTCAACCAGCTGGAGGCGGTGTCGGGAGCCGCCC
Organism: Oxyura jamaicensis; assembly: GCF_011077185.1. NCBI lineage: Eukaryota > Metazoa > Chordata > Aves > Anseriformes > Anatidae > Oxyura > Oxyura jamaicensis. The sequence goes on from NC_048896.1 coordinate 1,442,574, forward strand.
TGGCTCAGCTCCCCCAGCTGCGCTCTCTCCTCCTGGGCTCGAACCGCCTGGACCGCAATTACCTCGCTAACGGGCGAGCCTTCGGCTTGCTCGGGAACATCGAGGTGCTGGACCTGTCGGCAAACCACCTGGAGAGCCACATGGCGGGCTGGTACCTGAGCAGCCTCAGCACGCTGAAGAAGCTGGACCTGTCCGGGAACAGGATGACGAGGCTGCCCGCGGGCATCTTCTGGGGCACGCCGCGGCTGAGCGAGCTCAACCTCAGCAACAACTACATCATGGAAATCGAGGAGGGAGCCTTTGGGGCTCTGGAGGAGCTGGAGGTGGTGAACCTGGCCTTCAATTCCCTCCACTGCATCTCCGGCTTCAGCCTCAGGCAGCTGCGAGTTTTAAACCTGAGCCACAACGCCCTGGAGCTCTTCGTCTCGGAGGAGGGAGAGGACCCCTACCTGCTTCAGGTGCTCGACCTGAGCCACAACAGGCTCCTCTATTTTCCGGAGCTCCCCAGAGCGCATTACCTCACGCACTTAAACCTCTCCAACAACCTCATTGCCTCGCTGGCCCCGAGCTCACGCCACCCGGCAGCGTTCGCGCTGCACTACGACGAGATGGGGAGGCTTAACGGGTCCTCCGGCACCGCGGCTGGCCTCACCCATGTGGCCGACTTGGATCTCAGCAATAACCAGCTGCAGCTCTTCCCATTTGCTTTCTTCCATGGCCTGCGCTCTCTGCACAAGCTCAGCGTGGCCACGAATTGTCTCCAGGACATAACGAGGGAGATGCTTACGGGTGGCACAGCAGGGGACAGCGTGGCCACGTTGCAGGAGAACGCGTCCCTCTCCGTGCGCTCTCTGGACCTCCACGACAACCTCATCCGTGCCTTGCCGCGTTGGTTTTTTGATTTCCTGCCCCAGCTGGAAACGATCGACCTGGGCTCCAACAGCCTCCAGCCCTGTGAGAGCCAGGGAGGTGACCGTGGGGGGACGTCGGGAGGGGACCCTCGCGGGGCAGGACCCTGCACCGCCTTCTACAACCTGCCCCACCTGAAGCGCCTCAGCCTCTCCAGGAACAACATCACCCGGCTGCAGCCCTACGCCTTCAACCAAACCTCGCTGCTCTCCCTAGACCTGTCCGAAAACAAGGGCTTGTCCCTGCCCAAGGCAGCCCTGGGGGGGCTGGAGCTCTCCCTGCAGGAGCTCTGGCTGCGGGGGAACCAGATGGGGGACGGCACGGCAGCGCTCCCCTGCCTGGGCGCGCTCAAAGCCTTGGACCTCTCCGGCAATGGCTTGAGCCTTTTGCCCGCGGGTCTTTTCTGCTCCCCGCTGGAAAGCCTGGACCTCCGCGATAACAACCTGCCGGCGCTGGCCGAGCCGGCCGTGGCGAGCTGGTCCCGCAGCCTGCGGGTGCTGTGGGTGGCCGGGAACCCCTTCAGCTGCTGCGGGCTGGGCTGGCTGCACACGCTGCGGGCGGCACGCGTGCGCCTGCCCGACCTGGACCGGGCGCTCTGCGCCTACCGCCACCGCCGCGGCAACTTCTCGGCCCCGCTCAGCAGCCACCCGTGGTGGCCCTGCCCGCGGCCCAAAGGGTCGCTGGCGGCGCTGGTGGTGGTGCTCAGCATCCTGCTGTGCCTGGGCTACGGGGCGTGCTGCCTCCTGAGGAGGGGGCAGAAGCCGCCGGGGTGGGGGGCTCTGCGGGGCAGCAGGGTGGGCGGCTTCGCGCCCCATCCCAAAGGGGAGAGGGCAGCCAAGGAGAGGCCAGCAGACGGTGACACTAAGGTGTAGGCCGGGGCTGGGAGCTGTAGCTGTTGGTCAGAATGCTAATTATTATTAATATTGTTATTAATATTATTTTGGGCACGCGTTTCCAGCACCTCACGTGTTTTGCAGAGCAACGCCGGGGCTGAGCCCAGCGCTGGGCAGGCACCAGGAGGGGCTGGGTTCCCGCAGCCCCCTCGCTCTTGAGAAGGAAGGTGTGCCCATCCACGCTAGTTTGTGGAAGAAATTAGATAATTCATAATTAATTAATACTTAAATAAGTAGCCGCGGGGGGGTCCTGCCCTGCCCGCCACTGTTCTCAGCACTAAGGAGACAAAAGCCCAGCTTGTGTTGGTCTGTCCCTCCTGAAGGCCCTTGTGAGAAGGTGGTTGTCTGCGTAGCCTCGCGGCTCTCCCACCATCCAGGGGCTGGGGCCGGCTCTGGGAAAGGGAAAAGATCAGGGCGTGCCAAAACCTCGTGTTTCACATCTCTCTGCTTCCACCTTGAAAGTCCCCAGCCGGCCCAGCGCGCGCCACCTCCTCGTCCACACACCTGTTGTGCTAGGGGATGTGAGAGCAAAAGGGCTTGGAATTCACTTAAAATCCCACTTACCTCGTTCCTATTTTTTTTTCCTCTCAAGCTTATCATGGTTTTACTGTGAACCAAAGGGCATTTCTGCTGTGAAACGCACTCCCCCAGCTGCGTGCGTCGCTGCTGGGACGCCAGGGCTGGTGCCCACGGGTGTTTGCTGGACCTGCTGCAGGCACCCGGCTCCTGCTCCCAGCTCCCTGCAGTCCCTCGGGGTCCCGGCTCGTGCCAACCCTCTGCACCCCGGCTGTTGCTTCTCGTTCCGGGGTGCTCCTGGATGGAGCCCAAAACGCTGCTCTGGGCTGTGAGGGGTGTCCCTGGTGCATTTGGTGCGCTCCTCATTTCGGCCCCCTCCTGGGATGTACCTGCTGTGTGTCTCACTGTGAGATGTTCTGCCTCCCATCAGCGTCCTCCTCGCCCAAGGCGTGCTGCGGCCACCGTGCCTCGCAGGGACACGGAGCTGGGGACATGGCTGTGATCCCTGGGGACACCACGTGCAGCACTGGGGCTGGTGCCAGGGCTCCCGAGCGCTCCCAAGGATGGTCTGTCCACGGGCTGCGTCCTGTCCCCGCGCTGTGCCTGCAAAAGGAGTCATGGTGTAGGGGAGGAGGGGTGGGAGAGAGATCTGGCTTAGCCAGGGGGCTGCAGAGGCTGCCAGGGAAGGGGGCACTGAGCCTTAACAAAGAAAAAGAAAGCCTGGGGAAGCTTTTTCTTGATCCAAAACGAGGTCAAGAGACCTGTAGAATTTGGAGGTGTGAGCGAATAAATGATTATGTCAAAATGTCCTGGGTTGTGCCAAGCTGTAAGGGTCTAAATCTGAGTCTGAAAAGGCGCAGCGGTGGTTAAAATCTTCTGGCCGTTTACAAATTTTCTAGAGAATTAGTTGAGAAATCCAGCAAAACTAATTCTTTCCAGTGGAAAGCTTTCACATTTCACTGAATCAGTCCGTTTTCAAAGACAAATAGATTTTATCAGGAATTCCCAGCTAGCTGCTCTGCTCACGCCTGTGGAAATTACCTCGTCTGCCAGCAGCCTGAGTTCAAGCACGGCTCTGTGTTCTCCCTTGTTCTCCGTGGCGGCAGGCGCTCGAGCTGCGGAGCAGGAGGTGCAGGGCGCTGGCGGCGCGCCCCCGGAGCTCCTCACCTGCTGCGGCGTGGCTGAGCCCAAACCTCCCCGGCTCCGCTCTGACGCTCGGCGAGGGATGCGCTATCGGGGTGCTGCAAGGCGTGGAACAGCCGGAGCCCCACGTGCTGTGGTGTCCCTGTCCCCTGCTCCGTGTTTCACCCACCAGACGAGCCCACGTGAGTGCACACCGCCACCGACGGCGTCCCCTCTGTTGAATTTTTGCTGATGTTTCCCTGCTCCCAGAGGCAGCTGCTCTGAGTCAGCACCGTCCTGGCACCCCTGGCTCCCCGTGGCTGCGTGGGTTTGATGTCCCGGCCCACTGTGGTGTGAGCTCTGCGCCTTCGGGATGGGGCAGGAGGCTGGTGGCAGCTGCTCGTCCCCGTCCCAGCGGCCGGCCCTGGCTGCATTTCCTCCGGGACACCAGCCCGGGCGTCCCTCCCTTGCGCAGGACTTTGCCACCACTGCTTTCCATTATCGCTCGCTACCACAGCCCCTTCTGCGTGACTCAACAAAACTCCCGTCAGCTATTTCCATCCCGGTTGGCGAGGTCGGGCGTGTTATTCATGACACTTTCTTCCTCTCTGGTGGGGCTCCGGCCGGCCGGGGACCTGCCGCTGAACCTCCGGCACGCAGCCTCCCAGCCCGCGGCCGCTGGCAGGGAACGGGCTGGGAAAGCAGCTCCCAAGCCTTGCGGCAGCTTCGCTCGTCCCTGCCGTCCCGGGCTCGCAGGCAGATGTTCTGCAGCTGGGTGCCCCCACCCGCGGGCCTGGGGCTCTGGGGACAGGGCGTGCCGCGCAGCCGGCCCCAGCAGCACGGAAATGTCCCCAGGTGCCCCGTTCCCCTCGAGCTGCTCCAGGCGGAGCAGCCCCTGGGCGAGGAGGGGAAGCGGGCAGGCAGCGTCACCGCGCTCCCGGGGGGGCTGAGCAGATGGGAGCAGCTCCTGGCAGGTCGCTGCCGCCCACGGAGCGCTTCTGGGTATCCGTCCCGTGCTGAGGTCACCGCCTGAGTGCGTCGGAAAGAGGAAGGGGGGAGGTTTCCCTGCGGGAAAGCAGCGCCCTGCAGCGGGACGGTCATCTGCGAGGCCACCACCAGTGCCACCAGCCCGGGCAGCTCCAGGTGCCATCCGCACCCCCGGGACGTGGTGGGAGGGGGCCGGGCCGCGCGGCGTGGGGCTGGATGTCGGCACCGCACGGCGGCGTGCCACCACCCCCGGCGTCACCGCAGCCCAGCGCTGTCACAGCCCCCCAGGCAAGGGGATGTGGTTCCTCCGAGGCGGGTAGGTGAGCGTGGGGTGCGGAGGGCTCTGCCTTCTCCAGGGGCTTCAGAGGGACAGAGGGTGACCTGGCGGGAGGCAGCCCGTGGAAGGTCCTCAGGTGAAGCTGCTAAGCCTGGGAGCTTCAAGCGACTGCAAGCGGGGACGATACACGGCGAGGGATCGCCACATGCTTGCTCAGGTCACAAACCAGGGAGACTGTCACCGCTGCGCTTTCTGTCCCAGGAGACGCAGGAAGGAAGCCTGTCACTGGGCTGGGAACCCCCTTCCTCAGCCTCCTGCTCCCCGCGGCAGCGCGACGTGGAAGTGGAAGGGGTATTTTTAGTGCTTGCCCCGCGCTTGCTTCAAGGATGGAGCCAAGAGGAACTGACATCAAAAGAAGCGTCGAATTTGCTTTAAAAGGAAGCCTTTTTTTCCTGCTGCTCAGTCATCGCAAAACTTTTCTGTGAAGAGGGATTGGTGAAAATCACCTTTTGTAGGAGGCAGACGGAGATTGGCATCAGAAGCCTCCGGACGCCGTTCCCTGTGCTGGCACCGGCTTCTCGCGAACCCATCTGTGTCCCGCAGTGACCTTGCAGCCAAAAATACACCCAATGTCCCTCCGAGACCAAAGCTCAGCAGAGCCTCTCCTGCTTCTCAGGAGGTGTGAGAAGTGCTCTGTCAGCCAGGAAAGGGGACCTTGCCCCGGCCCCACAGCCCGATGTAAGGGGTGCTGGGCGGCAGGAGCCTTGGCGCGGCTGCTGGGGACCAGTGGTGCCATCCTGCCTGCCTCCCGGCCCCCGCACGTCCTGGGGAGCAGTGCCATGCCCCAGCACGAGGCAGGCTGTTAGAGACCCCCAGATCCCAGCGCCAGGCACCGTCCACGCCTCCAGGAGCCTGCCTGGAAGCCACAGAGCTAACGGGGAGCAAAGCGCCCCGCTGCCGGGGGGCCTTGGCAGTGCCACGAGCACGGGGAGGAGCACCGTGACGGCAGGGACTCGGGTTTGGGGGCAGATGGTGGCCCTGAAGAGCAAACCCGCTGGCCAGAGGGTGGCAACGTGCCCTCTCCGATCTGGGCCTGGCACTAAGCAGGCCCCCAGAAGAGGTCTGCCTGGGCTGGGAGCCTCTGACCCCACTCAGACCCAGCGTGGCCTGAACAGCGCTGCGGCTTCACGTAGCCCCCGGTCAGAACCACCGGGATCTGGGGTGCAAAGCGCTGGGGTCCTGGAGGACACCAGGCTGAACGTGAGCCAGCAATGCGCCCTGGCAGTAAAGCAGGCTCGTGCTACCCAGGGCTGCATTAGGTAACAACAGGCGCCTAGAGCCCAGGAGCCTCCCCCCCGCCAGCACAGGGGGCTCGCACTTTGCCCACCTTTGTGCACCGCTCAGCAGAGATTAGGGCGCCGCTGACCTTCCCGACCCTCTTGTCTGAAGTCCCTGTCACAGCATCTAGAAGGAGCCCCCAGCTGCCTTAGCCGGGGGGCTTCAGAGCACCGACCTGCTCAGCAGCTCTGCCTGGCGGGCTGGGGGCTGCCGCTGCCACCAAGGAGCCCGGGGCAGAGCGACTGCAACTGGGAGGGACTGGGAGCCACTGGAGCGGCCGGCAGGGCTGTCCCAGCTTGGCAATCCCTGCCCTGCGAGCGCTTGGTGGAACGCTGACGTCCACGTGAGGCATGGAAAAGCACCCGAGCACCTCCCAGCCCCGACGAGAGCAGCTTTTCCTGGTCATAAAATTCCTCATTCCTGCAGAAGCTGCTCAGATTTCCCCGCGGTGTCCCCGTCCAGGTGCAAGGCATTTCCCCATTCCCCAGGGCTGAGAAAGGGAACTTACAGAGGAAAACATTTCACAAGATCAGAATCTTCGGCTTGGAGCGAGAGGCCCGTACGGGGCAGCGGGAGGGAGAAGTGGGGACACCACAGCTGATTCTGGCCAAGGCAGGAGAAGGATCTGCAAAAAGCCACGCTGGGAAGGTGGGATGTCAAAAAATATCAGGGACTTCCAGAGCACAGAGCGAGCAGCACCGAGCTGCTGGCCGCGGAGCCGCTGCCCCGACCCACGCAGCTCCAGCACCTGGCCCAGCACCGGGTGCTGCTTCGTAGGACTTATTTTTTCATCCAGGAGCAGGGAGGTTAACGGGATGGGAACCAGCTGATGCCAGGGAGCCATAACACGGCGTCTCCTTCTGTTTGCCCTCTTTTCGCCCAGCCCCTTGTACCTCTGCTTGGGATCTGGGAGTGACCTCGGCCCTTTCCTAGGGGACCCTTCCTCACGGGCCACTGCCCAGGCACAATGCACCTTGGCCTTTTCATCGCAGCAGGGTGGTGCGGGAAGGTGACGGATGCAGGCTGCGTGTCCTGGCCCTGGCTCACATGGCAGCAAGTCAAAGGGAGGTCACGGGGGGATGCTAACCGGGCGCCCAGCGAGGCCCTGCGGAGGGAAAGCACCTTCCTGCTGCTACAAGGGAAGTTGCACAGCGAGGGAGAAAGTGAAATCCCAAGGTAGAAGTCCTGGACAGAGCAGCTGCTGCCCGAGGAGGCCCTGCTTTCCCTGCTGCATCGCTTCTGCCCGCTGGGGCCGTCACCGTCCTGCGGCAGGGACGAGGCGCTGTAACCAGGTTACATGGGATGTGCTCGCAGGCTGCAGGCGGGGAGCCTCCCCCGTGTGCCCTGCTGCTCGCCCTGCCTGCCAGCAGCCTGGCTCTCGCAGTCATGAAACCCCGCAGCGGCCGCTGGTGCCCTGGCGCAGACGATAGGTCAGGAGCGCGGTTTGTCTGCAAGCAAAGGGGCCGCAGGCGGGCGGGCGGTGTCCAGGGGCAGGATTTCCCCACACGCAATTAGCTCCAGTGCTGGCACAGCGCTGGGCTCGGGGTCACCGGGGTCCCAGAGGCAGGAGAGCCCTCCGGGCCTCCCCTGCTCTCCGTGGGGTGCGCACACCCCGCGCTGCTTTCCCTCTGCTGGCCCCGGGGGCTGGGGCTGGCCCCTGAGAGCAGCGTCCGCGCCTTGACTCACACACACAGCTGGAGCCCTGCTTGCTGCTGAGTCCTCCCCGACATCGAGGGGCTGTGCGGACAGAGGGGGCAGGCAGCTCAGACTTTTACTCCCTCTGGGTCCAGGAAAATGGATTTTTTTAAAAGCTCTGAGCAAAGAAAATGAGAAAAAAAAAAAAATAGAAATTAGTATCAGCCCTTGCCACCCCCCTTTTGTCCCTTCCTCATGTCATCCCTTCCTGATTCTCGCCAGCCTGCATCCCCTGCCAGCATCCCCTGCTTGCAAGGACAAGTTTTTTATCTGCTGAGCAAAGAACCCCGTGTTTGCTTTGCAATCCAATGGCTCTCCTGGAGATGCCAAAGGTGATATCCGCTCACCCCGGGAGAGCAGCGTGTCTGCGGTGCCGGGGCCTCCCCCGTGCCTCGCTGGGCTGAGAAGCTGTCTGGGGCCGGGGAGCGCTTAGTGGGGCGCAGGGGGGACGGGGCAGAGCCCAGGCACCCTCTGCCACCCCGCTGGTGGAGCTGCTCAGTGCTGCCGTGGCCCAAGGAGATGCCACTTTGGGGACAACTGCACCGACAGCGGGGGTACCCGAGCAGCGAGCCCCACGCTCCGGGCTGCGCTCACCGGGGTCCCCAGGCAGCCACCCTGGGGGACAGGCGCTGGGGCGGCCGCCCCGTCCTCATCCTCCCCGAGGGCTGCGAGCTGTGAATGGCACCGAAACCGCCTTTGTTCCCCTCCCCGGGGGGCAGGACGGCAGCGCCCGCGGGTATAAAGGGGGCGGGCGGCCCTGGTCCCAGCCTGTCCTGGCCCTGCGGTGCTGTCCCCAGCCATGGGCCACCCCGCCGTGCCCAGCACCATCCTGCTCTGCCAGCTGGGGCTCGCCGCGGCCATCCAGTGGCTGTGAGTAACGGGGTGCAAGGGGGGAGGAGGGGGAACGAGGGACGGGGGGGCTCCCCCGCGGGTCCCCTGCAGCAGGTCCCCTCGGGTCTGCCCCCTGTCACCCGCTCCCCAGGTCCCCATTTGCTCGTCACCCGCGGTCCCCGTCCCCTCACCCCCACCCCGGTGCCCACGGCCCCCTCTCCCCTCTCCTCTCCCAACAGGGGGCTGGCGGAGAGCGGCAGCAGGGTGGCCTGGGACGAAAGCCACCACTGCCGGCTGCTGGCCGGGCTGGTGCCCGAGCAGCTCCAGCTGTGCCGGAGGAACCTGGAGGTGATGCACAGCGTCGTCCGCGCTGCCGCCGAGACCGTGAGCGCCTGCCAGAAGACCTTCGCGGGCATGAGGTGGAACTGCTCCTCCATCCAGCGCGCCCCCAGCTTTGGTCCTGACCTGCTGAAAGGTAAAGGGGGCTTCCCCTCGGGCACTTGCCTCCGCCTCCTGCTCCGTGCGTGGCCGTAGCTTTGCTGTAGGTGCATTCTTTGGAGAAACCTTGCTGCCGTCACCCTGGTGTTAACGCCGTGCCCCCTAGGCCAGCAGCAGATCGCAGAGTAACTTCCACTCAAATGAGAACAGTTGCTGGGGGCTCCAGACAAAGGGGGAAATCAGGCCTTTTACCGAGAGCATAATACAACAGCAGCACGGGCTAAAAATACAGCCCCAAAAGGGCGTCAGGTCGTAGTGTTATCCCGTCGCAAGAAACAAGCCTCCCTCCCTTGTGAGATGTGAGCTTCCCTTCTCTTCCCAGGGACCAGGGAATCCGCCTTCGTCCACGCCCTGGCTGCGGCCGCCGTCGCCCACTCCATCGCCCGAGCCTGCGCCTCGGGGTCGCTGCCCCTCTGCTCCTGCGGCTCTGCCCCCTCCGAGGTGCCGGGCCCCGACTTCCGATGGGGTGGCTGCGGGGACAACCTGCGCTACGGCCTGCAGCTCGGCGCCGCCTTTGCCGACAGCCCCCTGAAATCCAGCCCGCCGGGAAGGCAGGCTCTCCGGGCCGTGAATCTGCACAACAACGCGGTGGGCAGGCAGGTGGGTACGGGCCTGGCCCCCTGCAGCCTGCCGCAGGGGTGCCGACGGTAATGGGGCAGACCCCAGGCAGGCTGGGGGGTGCCATCCTTAGAGTGAGGAGGCAGCGACGTGGTTAAAATGGGGTTAGATGTTTGCAGACATTCCCCCTTTGCCCCCTCTCCCCCCCAAAAAAGCTGCCAGCCCACCACAAGCTCCTGCAGGTCGCTTCCCAAGGGTTACGTGATTATCACAAGGGGACAGAGCAGCACCCCTCGAGTGCCCCGTTAAATCCATTAAAAGGAGGCGCTCCGCTGTGCCAGCAGCATTTTCTTCCACCCCTAAACAAGAGGGAACTCCCTCGGGCGGCAGGAGGCAGGGGAGCTCCTTCATCTCTTGCAACTTCCCGCGGATGCTCGTGCGGATCAGTCGGCGGGGTGGGTACCAGCCACAGGCAAACATCATCGGCTTTCCAACCTCCGCAGGTGCTGAGTGACTCCTTGGATACCAAGTGCAAATGCCACGGAGTTTCAGGCTCCTGTTCGGTTCAGACCTGCTGGAAGGGGCTGCCAGGCCTGGGCGAAATCGCTTCTGAGCTCAAGTCCAAGTACCTGGCAGCCGTCAGGGTGACCCACCGGCTCATCGGGCCCAGGAAGCAGCTGGTACCCAAAGAAACAGACGTCAGGCTGCTGAAAGAGACGGATCTGGTTTATCTCATCAACTCTCCCGACTACTGCGTGCCCAACGCCCACCTGGGGTCCCTGGGGACGCAGGACAGGTAAGAAACTGCTGCAGATGTGCTCTGAGAGAGCTTCCATCAGCCACGTGGAACCAGGAGTGCTCGGTAGCGGGCAGTGCGATCCCTCAGCAGCGTGGTGGAAGGGGATGTGAGGAAGGTTTGCGCAGCCCCGAGTGCTGCTTGCATCGGCTCTAGGAAGCCCTGCCACCCTGTACCTCCTCGGGCAGCCTCTGGGAGCAAACCTGCTCCAGCGGGGGCCGGGGCAGCAATCTGGGTGGGCAGGCAGGGTCCCGATCCCTCACCTCCGTCTCCTGCGCCCTCCCCTCGGCAGGCAGTGCAACAAGAGCTCCGTGGGCAGCGAGGGCTGCGACCTGATGTGCTGCGGCCGCGGCTACAACGCCTACACGGAGGAGGTGGTGGAGAGGTGTCACTGCAAGCACCACTGGTGCTGCTACGTGGTGTGCAAGAGGTGCCGGCGGCTGGTGGAGAGATACGTCTGCAAGTAGCGCCCGCGGCACGCGGGAGGGCTCCTGCGGGTGTCCCCCGGGGGGGCAGCTGGGGACTGGGCACCAACCGCAAGGGATGCGCTGAGTTGGGCAAGGAGGGGACTATGCTGGGAGCCCGGACTCCAGCATTGCCACGGAAGACCCCAAACTGAGCGATGATGGGAAGCCGAAACGCCAAGACCGACCTCTGCCCCATCTGCCCAGAGCAAGACAAAGGGCTGCCCTCCTGCGGCCACCGGGAGCATCCAGCCCCCGTCTCCAGCTGGGGACCGTCCATTTGTCACTTTGCCCTTTTCTCCAGGGTGAATGGGGACCCTGGGCTGCCATTGTCTTTTTGCGGGAGGTTTTTGGCAGTGGCCTGAAAGGCAGGAGTGATGGATGGGCAGGGGGTAGCGAGCTGCCCGTCGGGAGGAGGCTGCAGGGGAGGAAAACTGCTTAGGGTGAGGGGGTCACGGGCAGCTCCTCTGGCAGCAGGTTTCTGCTGTGGGTTGACCCAGCACCATTAAATGTTCCTCCCTGGGGGCAAATACTGCCCCAGTGCCCTCTGCAGCATCTGAAACGACACGGCTCGGACGCAGGCAGAACCAGGCATGGCTCCAGGAGCCAGAGCTCATCGGTCCCCTCCAGGACATGCTGCTCTTGCAGCGAGGGGATTTCGCCTGTGCCTGATGACAGCACGCATGTGGATGGGCAGCAGCGGTCCTGGAGCCTGCCCTGGTCGGCAGCGTGGCAGAACGGCACCCACCAGCCGTGCACTCACAGGGCACCTATGGCAGCACTGCAGCTCCTGCCCTCTGGATGTGTGATGGAAGTGGAGCCCCTTCAGCACGCGCTGTACTCACTGCTCCTCCGTCCTGCCCCTTCTTTCCCACCTCCAAGGGCTTCAGCCCCCTCCTCCGACCCCTTTGATACCGGGCGAGCTGGCCCTGGCCTGGAGAGAGGACAGGGCTCCAGGGCCCCGGGGACATCAGAACGAAGCTTTCGTCTCCACACTTCATGTAAGCGGGATTCCGGTGTGTGCCTTTTAAATAAACGTATCTGAGGAGAACCCACAGCGTGAGGAGCACAGGTAAATGTGACTGAAGTCCCAGGACGGTTCCTGCAGCTCCCACCGTGACCTAGAGCCTCGGCCAGCTTTGCGTGCGCCTTGTGTTACTTGTGGGTTGTACTGAATGGAGTTGGCTGTGCTCGGCCCCGAGTCCAGCTGTAGGATTACTCATTTCCATATTCACTCAATCATTTTTAACAGCCTCTGCTGGGTCACAGAATCAATTCATAAGCTTTTATTGTAAGCCATCCCCTCCGTTTAATGTGCTCCAGGTTTCCACATTAACAATGAGTAATAGCTGGGAGTCCAAGGTGGCTTGAGAGGAGCCTGGGAGCTGGAAGCTGACATGCTCAGGGGCGCAGCCTGCGCTGCCATGGCTAACTAAGCGAGTTAACTACCATTATCAGTTGTTAATGTGCCAGTGACTTGATCGGGCTGCTGACACGCAGCCTTCCCAGAGTGGCAGCAAGGCCACAGCTGCGAGGCTTCCGCCACAGCTGCGCAAGGCCAAGAAGCTATCTCCAGATTTTCTTTTAAAATGCAATTAGGAGTTAGTCACCAGCATTCCTCGGAAAGGGGATGCTCCAGCTGCAAAAGGGCTGCAGTTTCTGTGCCCAGAGCCAGGCTGAGCACAGAGGCGGTGCAGGTACTTAATTAGGAGGGTTGTAAGCAAAGCCCAAAGGCACCTCACGGCCAGATCAGAGGGAGGTGAAACCGGGAGGGGCTGCCAGAGCTCCCCAGAGCATTGCAACACGAGCTAGGGAGAAGAAAACAGGCAAAAGACACTGCAGAGTGAGAGATCCAGCCAGGAGGGTGGGAAATGTGATTTGCATTTGGTAACTACAACCACACGTGGCCTGGGGCAGAGGAGAGGAGCCACAATAGCGAGGAGCGCCCCGGGGAGATGTCGCGATCCCCTCCTGGAGAGGTCCTGCTTGAATTTCTGCCTGGGAAAAGGCAGGGTCCAGTGCTGAATACGCCTGACTGTGCGGAGCCCTCTCCTCCTCCGGCTGCCTGCGTGGTGAGCGCAGGCCCAGGGAGCAGCCGAGGGCTCAACGTGCAGCGGGGCGCTGGGCTCCGCTGATGTCCTGCGGGCAGTGGGGAAGTGCTGTAATTAGTCGAAGGGTGCCAAGGAGGTGCTGTAATTAGTCGAAGGGTGCCAAGGGTCAGGCTGACAGGAGGGCTGCGGCGGGGAGGTGACGGCTAAGTGACAATGTTTGGAGTGGGAAGCATTGCAATCTGTGCCCACAGCTGGAATTACCAGCTTCGTGAGATCAGCTCAGCTGGAAGAGTCTCCCAGGGACTGAGAGCCAGAACAAGGCAATTAATATCCGGCAGTGGGTCCAGAGGGAATAAACCACCCACTTGGCCCCACGGGCTGAGGGGATCCATCTGACTGGATGTATTTTCTCCAACTCTGCCGGGCAGGGAAGCTAGCATAAAGGCTGCCGGGGGAACACAGAGCCCTGACCCCTGGCGCAGGCCAGCACAAGCACCCTCCAAGGAAAAAGATGGGAAAAGCTGGACCCTGACATCGCCCTTGGGTGGCTTCCAGCACCAGTCAGTGCAACACTGCCAGAGAAATAAATCAGGGCTAGAGGGTCTTTTTTTAGCTGTCTACAACTTCACTCCCCGAAAAAAAAAAAAAACATCTCCAGCTCTGGTCGGTACCTCTTCAGGACCTGAACAAACCTGGGCATGGCGACAGCAGTGCCGTGACACCGGGAGGCTCTCCGTAACAATTCTGGCTTTGCAGCCCTTCATACAAATCCTCCCATGTTTCTCTTGCCCCACTTTCACAATCAGTCCTCTCCAGACTGTGGTAGGCTGCTGTCATTACCCTCTGCTTCATGAACCCTCGTCAGGCTCGCTGCTAATGTGACGGATCTACCTCTTTGACTTTCCTGTCATTAGCCATTTTTCCCCGGGTCTTGTGGCTTTTTGTTTATCTGTTGCTGGAAATGAGAATCCCAGAGCTGAATTCTCTATGGTCGTGGCAGAGGTTTTTCACTTTCTGGTGCTGTGAGCTGACGTGGGAGAGATGGCTCTGAATGTGCACAAAAGAAAACCAGCCCTCTACATGAAATGTGGTGAGAACCAGGCAAAGGGGTTGCTCTGCAAAGCCTTCCCTTAGTTACTACTTGACTTTTAGTTTGTGTTTGAAAGGCGTAACACTGGTGTGAACGTGATCCTTCCCTGCTGGCTAGATTGTGTAGACAATGAAGTCTGGAGAAAGGAGAGTGATCTTCATGGGCTCTTTTGACCTTGTTGCTAAAGCACTTTTTAAAAAATTATTATTTATACTTGGAGAGATGCTGCGTAACTTATTCCAGGAGGATAATCCAAGCCAAGGCAACAAGCTGTTGGTAAGTAAGGGGTAAGAATAACACCAGGACATGTTGGGATATATCTCTTTCCTCTTTCCTTCTGCTCGTCACAAGGAGACCTGAGCCAGAACAAGGAGAAGACACGTGGCGGGGCCACTGCCTCAGTGCTCAGCTGTTGGTCAACATCTGTACTGCTGTAGATATCTGGGGGGAGTTACCTTGACCTTTGGGGTGGTTGGTGCCTACACTCCGGCACCACAAGACACAAGCATGAGTAAAGGCTTGTATCTAAGGAAACCCCCTTGCATCTCTGTTCTCCTTTATTTCTGGGGTGTTCAGCAGGATGTCCCGAGGATGACAAGTAATAATAGGGATTGCCCTTATGGGGATCTTCGGCTGAGAGACAGGGACAAGTGAACGTAGGTGAGTAAGAGCCATGAGACCAGAGGGGGGATGGACTGCAGTGTGAGGGCCTTTGGGCATAGCTTGAAGGGCGCTTGTTGCAGTGGCTGTGCTGGATTCAGAGGGAAAGTGGACTTCTGTCCCTTCTTCTTGGCTGGGCAGGCTGGCATCCCCTCCAGCTCTGCCCCCTGCATTTCACTAAGTTGCTAAACCAGGGTAGAAATTCCCAGAGATAAAAGGCTTCCACAGAAAGCAGCACTCCAAAGTTAAAGCTGTCCCTCGGTGCTTGCTGGTTTCTCTCCAGAACAAAATTAATGTGGCAGAGAGCTCAGGAGCACGTTACCTGCTCCTGCTCCAGCACTGTCACTGGTGCTGGACTTGTCAAATCGCCTTTATGCCAGTGCTGAGGAAGTGCCATGGCCTCACTGAAAAGTAGCATTTTTCCTTCGTGCACCCCTGGGGAAACTGCCTCCAAAGGCAGTCCGAAAGTGAGCTACAGCAGGGTGGGAGCTGCAGAGCAGCCTCCTCTCCACAGCAGGAGCAGGCACAGGCCCGTGAGCCACCCCGGGGCTCCATGCCACAACACGTGTGGGTGCCCGCAGTTCATGATGCTGGGGCTGAAGAGCAGGCAGACGACAGGTGATTCGGTCACTAGCCCTTACTGATTTCACGCCTCTGTGGTGTAAGTGAAACCTGTTCTTGACCAGTTGGGACAGCAGATAAAAACAGGGCTAATGAACTGCTAGCAAGGCGATTCAGGAACTTCCATCCAGCTGACAGGTTCACCTACTTGGCTCTTGCAAGCAAAGCCTTCTCCATCTCGAAGGAAACAGAGCCTCACATAGATTTCCTGCTCTCTCAGTCCAGCGTGTCTGCCGAACAGCGATAACGTGTGGCTCGAGGCCTGTCCTGTGCTGCCCCTGATAATCTGGGTCAAAACTGACACCACCAGCCCGCCTCCAGTTTTAAGAGAAGGGGAAGTGGGCTGAGGTCCCATGCTGCATCATCAGCCTAGTCACAGTCATTTGGGGAGCGAGCCAATAGCTCCCTGTGAACCTATCTGGCTTGCTCGGAGAGGTGAAGGCCTCAGAGAAGAATGCCCAAAGGAGATGTTTGCTCAAGATTAAACAGAGATATCCTGTAGGCAAGGTAATCCCTGAACTGCTGAGACTACCTGGGTAACACAAAGGCTAAGGCACTGAAGGAGTTCACTCCAACAGTACCTTTTGCTCTGATCCTTAAACATGCTGTTGAAATTTAGAATCTTAGACGTTCGGGAAGGGAGGCGGGGGAATGATTTGATAGGTTTACTATTGATTTTAACTAATGCATGTGAAGGGGGAAGATGCCACCCTGACTGGAGTGTTGCCTTTCTGATAACAGGGAACTGGCTGTAATTGGTGAGGATGTCATAGCATCTGCTGCTGGTGAAGAAAAAATGGCTGTAGAATTCTGGCCCCATTCTACCTCCAATTATTATACTAATTAATTTTTGCACTGCTGGATGCAGCGTGGTTCTTCACTTCCTGCCTGGTGTGCAGGAATACCACAGAATGATGTGTTAAACTGTTGACATATCTTACCCTACTGGTGCCTGCGTTTTCAGTCTGAGCAAAGCGGTCACATGGAAGGAGGATGACAGGAGAGCAAAACCATCAGGATGTACTTGGGACACAGCATAAAGGAACCTAAACCACAATTCTTCTATCTTTTACGATTAACTTTTTATCAAGCTATCTCGTGTACGCATGAAGGAAACAAACAGACTAAGTCATAAACTGACTCATCTGTGGAAGTTGAGTGCTTCCAGCCTGCCCTGAATTATTATCACACCATATAAATTTTCCACATCTAGGTCAATAACTTGTATTGTGTTTCTGCACGTCAGCTTGTAAAAGCCCAGCTTTAACCATTACCTGTCTGATGCCTGTTTTAATTTCAGAGATACTATCAGAAGGGACTCAGGACCTAACCAAAAAAGAAGCAGCAAAGGGTCCTTATCTTACTTTTGTTATAAAAATAACACATGGAGATGAAATGGTGGGCACAGCACTTAAATAATAAAATGTAGGACTTTGCTGCTGAGCATCCATGCTGTGCGCTGTGTGTTGCCTGGATGGTCTGCCAAGTTCCGATCCCATGCTATGGAGTGATGGTTGTGTGCAATACAAGCCCCTGGTGAACTCCAGTCTTGATGTCCTCAGGTGCTGTTGAGGCTCTCCCAGGAGCAGGAGAGGACCACGCGTGACCTACTGTCCCAGACGGAGCACCTGCTATAGCACCTGGGGCAGCACATGCTGCCTTCCTGGCCTGCACATTCGCCTGGAAGAGGCTTTTTGTGGCAGCAGTGACATTTCAGGGACCCCAAGGAGCGACCCCAGCGCTGCCTGCTGTGGCGGGGTGTCATGGCTAGCGATGGCTTGGCTCCCTCTGGTGCAGCCGCACGGGCAAAACACAGCCGGCTGTGCCCAGGGAAGGGAGCGGAGCACCCTGCAGGAGTACCAGCATGGGGTCCTGGGGCAGGGGGGCTCCTTAGCATGATCTTTGGCTGGCCTCGAGAGGACACTACTGATTACACTGCTGGCATATGCGTCGGGAGCCAACACATTTAATTCCAGCTTGGCTCCTGACGCAGAGTGCTGCGTTGTGTGGTGTAGACAAACTCCAGCCTTCTGCTGCGTTTTTAATCTGGTAAGATTAATGGAAAGGGACCTGCGCCATGAAACAAACCACAACCAAGCCAGCAAAACAATGATCTGCAGAGGTGCGGATATTGGAGGAAAGTCAAGGAAGGGGCAACCAGCGAGGCTTGGGGCAACCCAGGTCCTCGTGGTCCAGGATGAGAAATGTGCGTGAATCATTATTTAATGCTATTTATGAAATAGACCAGGGCCTCTGCTGCTTTATGGGGGGGGCGTAAATTGGAGTAAATTGTAAATCAGAGTAAATGGGAGGCTAAGAGGTGAAGGGGACTAGCGCTGTCAGCTTCACTTTGACCGATTTGTTTGCTATTTAACGCTCTGCTTCGGACAGTCCCTTGGGCGCACTGCTCTGCCAGGAGCCCAGTTTGAACGCGTGTATTTCACAGGGATGTAAGCCCCGATTCCCAGGGGAGCTCTCGGCCCACCGCCACAGCGCGGCCTCGCCCTGCCCGGCCCCGGCCGCGGCCCGCCCCTACCAAGATGGCGGCCGCAGCGCCACCACCAAGATGGCGGCGGGGGGCGGGCGCGGGCGGCGGGCGGAAGCGGCGGGCGGGGGGCGGTGGCTCCGTCCCGGCCTAGCATGGCGGAGGGGCCCGGCGCCGAGGCGCGGCTGCCGGAGCTGCTGGCCACGGGCTGGCGGCTCTGGGAGGAGGTGGAAGCCGGCACCGAGCCCTCCTCGGGGGCCCCGGCCGTGCAGGATAAGGTGCGGCAGGGGCTGGGCGCGCTGCGGCAGGCGGCCGCCATGGTGGCGGAGCTGGAGCTCTTCAGGTGAGGCGGCGGGGCCGGCACCGGGACCGGGGCTGGGGCCGGGGCCGGGGCCGGGGCCGAAGCCGGGGCTGATGCCGGTCTGTGCCTTGCAGCGAGAACGAGGATCTGGAGGAGGTGGCGTCGGCCGACCTGAAGTACCTGGCGGTGCCCGCCCTGCTGGGCGCCCTGACCCTGCGGCAGGTGGACGCCAGCCGCCGGCGGGAGCACCTGGAGGCCGCCCGGGCCCATTTCTGCCGCTTCCTGCAGCTCTGCCGGGCCTACGGGCTCAGCGCCGCCCCGCCGCCCGCCGCCGCCGCCCCGGGGGACGAGGAGGCCGGCAGCCCCGCGAGCCGCGGCCCCGCCGCCCAGCGCAGCCTGCTGGCCATGGCCGCCGGCCGGCAGGCCAAGATCGAGAGGTGAGCGGGGGAAAGGAGGCCGGGGACACGGCAGCACCGCGGGCAGGGCGTTAAACGTGCCTTCGGGGGTCCGCACCGCGCCCCTCGGGGGGTCGGGGTGCCTCAGGGTCACGGAGGCGTGGTTGTGGCTGTAGCGCCCGGTCCTCGGGGATGAATCGCACAGAAGCTCATCGTGCTCAGCTCTAATCGCAAACTGGGTAAAGCCACCCAGGCTGGAAGCTTCCCACAAACGTGCTTACCAGGTCTTTGATACAGGGGCTCTCAGTGCCTCTTGGACATGTTTCAGGTGAGGGTTTTGACAGTCAAACCGTTGTCTGCTGCGGTGGCACGGACAGGCCCAGGACGGCCCTGAGAGCAGTTCAAGTTACTTAAACACCAAAACACAGTTTCTGGTCTAGGAAGTAACCCAGGTGGGATGGATTTGGGGTAGCAGAATGTGTTGTGGGTTGGTGCAGCACAGGCTGTCCGCCACAGGCTGCTCGCTGACAGCCTGGCACCGTGCTCATGCCCAGCGTGAGGCAGGGCTGGGTGTGCTCGCCTCGCGCTGTGAGCCCTGCCATCAGCAGGTTCCTACCTGAGTGACTGCAGAGCGAGGCGTTGCAATTACGTTCTGTTCCAGTGAAAAGCAGAGACTGCAAGATCAACGTTTTCTGACAGCCTGGATCCTCGTGCAGGCTCCAGAGCTCTCGTCTCAGCTGCCCTTGCCAGTGGCTGGCTGCAGAGCTCACCCTGCTGCAAACAGACCAGAAGGGAGTGGTTCGCTTTGCCTCAGCGGCACAGGGCTGGGCAGGCGGATGCTCGCATGCTTAAGATGTATTTTTTGGGGTTCTCTGTGGAGTTGTTGTGGATGAGTCTATTTTATAGAACCACGCTTGTATGCTGTGTCCTTTGTCTTGTATGTCCTGTGTCAGCAATCCTCAGCTGGGCTCGCTGGCCTCTTAGCACAAATCAAATAACCGGGAGGGGCCCCGTCTTTAAATTTAAATTGTCTTTAAAACTTCTTAACAATAGGGGCTGCTTAAATTAGAACAGTAAATCATCAGAACCTACCTTTCTGTATGCAGCTTTCATTTGAAACACGTGAAATTATGTTAAAGCTCTTAGACTGTACTGAAGTTTGAGAAAATGCTGATTTTAGAAAGCACTGTATCTGGGCTGTGCTAGAGAAAGGCTACCTAAATTATGTCCTTTAATTCTCCTTGAGCCAGGTATAAGCAGAAGAAGGAACTGGAGAACAGGCTGGCCTCTGTGAGAACCTTTGTGGACAGTGGGCAGGCAGACGAGGATCAGATACGGGAATTCTACCTACTGCAAATCCAGAAATGGGTCAACATCAGCCTTGAGGAAATCGAGAGCATTGACCAAGAAATGGTAATCCTGAGGAGCAGAGATGCAGCGAAGCAGGTAGGAGATCTCTTGATCTGCAGGTGCTGTGAACTCTGCATGGTTAGACCCGGTGACAGACACTGTTGGGGGTAAATGGACCTCAGAGGAACTGATTAGCAGTTTCCGATGTTCTGTTCTGTGAATTCGAGGTTAACGTCTAGCTCATGCACGGTGTAAACGGGTAGGGCTTGGTTTACTTCTGAACGGGCAGCGTCCTGCTTTTTGCATCAGTGCCTGTCTGGTGCTATCACACGTCCTAGACAGTCACAGCGTGTAAAATGCGTGAGCACTGAGTATCAGAGCTGAACTGATCTGTGTGCAGAGGCTTCTCTCCACGTTGCTGGGTTGTGCCAGACCTCGAACTATAGAACCGAATGCTTCTGTCACTTAAGACAAGACCCCGGTGATGTCTTTTCTTTCAAGCCTACGCTTCTAGCCTCCAGAACATCCCGATGTTACAGAAAAAACATGCTCGTTCTGTATGAGGAAGCAGACACAGTGTTCCTGGGCCTTACGCTTCTCACCTAGAACATCTGTCTAGAATTAAAAAATTAATAATAATGTGCCGAAGTGTACCAGAGCCCAGCTTTGCTGGCACGCCTGGTTTGTGCAATTCATTGCTGGCATTGCAGAGCTCTGCTCTTCTGTAGTGCCCTGGGTGATATCTTCGTGAATGATGAGCTCGACTTGCTTCAGAGCGTTCTGCGTTTGGTCCATGGAAAAAATAAGCCGTATTTCATGCTTTGATCTGAGCTGATCTGGTTTAGCTCTGTCAGCTTTCTGCTTTGATCAGAACGGGTGTAACAAAGGCACAAGGAGAAGTGATTTGTGGAAGCTCACAGATGGAGTTCATGATTTAAAGTGGATTAAGGGCTGAATTGTCCGTCCTGGGACGCTGCTCTGACAGCAGAGGCATCTCCTTTCTACAAGACCCTTAGTAACTTGTTTGGGGCGGGAAGCAAAGAAGGGTACTCTTACCTACGCGATTACTTTGTGACTCTTGTTTGCAATTTCAGTCTTCAGCACCACCTCACGGTACTTCCCGGCAAGCCAGGGCTCCTCTGAAACCTTTCATTCTCACCCGGGACGCTGTTCAGTCTAAGTATGTTTATTTTTGATTCCTTTAACACAGTGTGGTGCAGCGCTGTTCTCCTGTCAAACCCACGATACTTACAGATGCAGAAAAGCAGTCGTTGTCTTCAGGCAGCGTGTCGCGTCGAGGTTGCACGTGTTGTACATCTGGGCAGGGGATGGGGGCACTTCTAACACGTTTCTTCCACTTTCTGTGATCGCTTCTGTTACCAGCATGCGTCAGTGTCTCAGCCAATGCCGTTTGTTGTGTTGGGATGGCAGAAGAGGAGCCATGTTCAGGTCTTACCGCGTTAGGTTACGGTGTGTGGGCTGTTCAGTAAGCTGTGGAGAGGCAAGGCTTTTCTGCCCCTCGATGTGATACAACGGGATTGTTCCTTGCTCTTAAGGAGCATGACATTGAAAAGCACAAGTAGTCGCTTAACCTGATGTAAACTCCGGGGGATTTTGGTGGGTTGAAATTAGTGATCCTTGGGGCTGAGAAGATGTGGTACCTGCCTGGCCACCAGTCGCGATAGCACGTTACTGGGAATTTTTAACTGTAGGGCTTTCCCTAGGGTAACAGGATCTCAGCGCTTCGTGGTGCTGTGAGATTCTTGCAGGTGATACAGCAGCTAGAGCACAAAATGGGACAGAAAACGGATTCCTTGTGATTTTGACACTATCTGCCTTGAGGGTTACAGATACCTCTTCAGCTGAGCTGTGCCTAATTCAGTTCTCAGTGTCCCCGCTGGCAAGCTGTGCCAGCGGACAGCGTTCTTCTAGGGACTGGACAAGTGTTCCGAGATCTTTGGAACAAAGCAGTCCCTGCCTCTAAAGCAGCTGAGTTAACTCCTGCACTGCTGTCCTGGCGGTGTTACTGCGCAGCCTGCCCCCAGGCCCAGACTGGGGAAATACCCTCCTTGGGGCAAACTCTTCTTGGTAACATGCCTCGTATTATCAATCCAAATTTGAGTACGGGGTAGTTCTCTGCATTGGTACTGCTGTTCCTGCTCATTCGTACAGGACCTAAAGTGCCTTCCTTGACCCTGTCCCTCCCTGTAGAGTGTTTGGTGCCGGATATCCCAGCCTCCCAACTATGACCGTAAACGATTGGTATGATCAGCGCAGAAGGGAAGAGGCACTGCGTGGTCAGACTGCACCTCAGAAGCCATCAGGTAAGGAGGGGTAGAGCAAAACTGAAAACAGAAAAAAATGAGGATTTGTGAACCCTCTTGGGGGGAATGGTGAATGAGGGATGTGCTCGGGGTGTAAAATCCTCCCTGGCTTCCTCCACGAGGCTTTCAGGATAAAGGGATTGCTCGGCTGCTCCTTGGCGTTTCCTGCTTTGTCGAGGCTGACTCTGGAGGGATTCTGTTCTGGGACCCCGACTTGTCATTTGCCACTGTCTTACTGTCCCTCGCTCTTGTTCTTGGCCTTCAGCAGATATAACTGATGAAGAGTTGAAAAAGCAGCAGCAGGAGAAAAAGGAGGAGGAGGATGATGAGGAAGCTCTTCAGAAAGCTCGGGACTGGGATGACTGGAAAGATACACACCCGAGAGGCTACGGCAATCGGCAGAACATGGGCTGATGCTGCAGCAGCAGAGAGAGCAGGGCCTGGGAATCCTGTAAGAATCGCCTGCGTCTTGGCGATGTAGGAGTAAATGCACTGTACATATGCAGAGGTATCCTTGGCTTCTCTGGGAGTCACTGGAGTCAGAGGAGTAAACGTGACACTTTGCTTTGGTTTACATGAAATGTCAGACTGAGAGTGCGCTCGTCATGGACAGTGGCACCGCAGAGCTGCTGTCAGCGGGGCGCTGTCTGAGGGGCCAGACTGCCTCTGCTCTCCCGGTCAGAGGAAGTCCTTGAAAGAAAAGTACGTGAATTGGGAAACTTCTCTTTGTATTGTTGGTGGATGTATTTATTTTTTCCTCTCTATTTTAGACAAAATAAAATCTCCTGTGCTGCCTAGTTCTTGCTGTGAAAAACCCTTGGTTTTTGTCCTGGGCTCTGTCAGAGAAGATGTGTAAGGCCGGTTGATTTTGGCCAGGGCTACTGGTGGCCTTTCCACATCATCCCGTTCCTCCCCAGGCTGGCAGAAGGCAGTGTTTGGGAGCTCTGTGTTAAGCAGAGCAGATATTTTGAGGGCGACGTGTTAAAATGCTGATGCTACAGATCGTTAATGTACGTTTGTCCCTTTGCTTCGTGTCGTGGGGTCCGTGCAGCTGTAGATGTGTGTATACACGCGTGGCGCAGCGGGCGTGCTTGGGACCCTCTGGAGGAGTGCTGCAGGGACCAACGCTGGGACAAGCAGCACCAGATTCAGAAGAGCAGTGCCCTGCTGGTCAGTGCGCTCTGAGATCTGCTTATAGAACACCCCTGAAGGGCTGAAAACTCTGCGTTCCTCTAAAGCAAGCTTAAATAGGAGCTGGCGCTGATCCTCGACCGACTGAGAAGAGAGGGCATGGCTGCTGTGCTGCGCTGAGCCGGAGTGTGGCACGCGCTGCCGGGTAAGCAGCGGAGGAACTGCTGCTGGGAGCTCTGTGCTCACCAGGTGTACGCCAGCAGCTGCTGCTGAGATTGTTCTAAACCTGCTAAAAATGCAAAGAACGTTACAAATGTCAGGGTAAAAACCAGCACCGTTGCTTCTAGAGTGACAGTGAAATGCAGACCAGCCCGTAAGGCGTTGCTGTCTTCAGTCTGGCCCAGGCGGGGGCTTCATCAGCAGGCTGCTCCCTTACCTTCGGGGACAGCGGGGTTTGGGAAGCACTCAGCTTTTCTTCCTTCATATTAGCGTGATTCAGGCACACGAGCAGCCAGCTGCGCTGAGGAGAGCTGAGATATTTTATACATAGCCCTGTTGGCTCCTCTTGACTAGCCTAGGCAGAGGTGCTGCGTGTAGCCTGCAAGGGATGCAGTTGCCCCCCTTTTTTTTCCAGATTGTGTTTCTCTGATTTATTAGAAAAGTTTATGTGGGTGGGGGTGTTTGTTTTCCTCATGGCTTCTGTACCTTTCTTCCATTTATTTTTGCCTTGACACGTGCAGTCTTACCCATCAATTTACCCCTTTCCTGTGTTTGCTGCTAGCCTGCTCTTCCCGGCACGGCCTTCTGTGAAGGCAGGTCCTAAGACGTAGCTCTGCTGGATGAGATCCCGTGTTTCCTCACTGTCCCTTCGCTGCTGGCCTGGCACCCATCTCAGGGCTGCTTCTGCTGCTTTTGTTCCTTTTTTCTTCACGCCTTTTGAAGGGAATCTCTCCTACGTGTTTTGGTTTAGTTACCAAAGCTAAAGCCAGAGCCGTGGCGCACCGTGCGGTGAGCTGCTGGAGAAGGTTGTGTCCCCAGGCACCTCCCCGGCCTCCCAGGGCTGGCCCGCGCCAACGTGGGGGGGAGACGAGGGCACGGTGCTGGCTCTGGCCGCTGCCTGGCTCGCCAAGCAGCGTCCCACCCCACGGAGCATCGGGGTGACGTTTTGAGGCGTCTCTCGAGGGCGTCATCCCGTCGGAGCGTGACAGCGGTTTGTGAAATACCCACGGCACGGACGCTACCATTCCCTGGGGGACGGTGGCTGCCGGCACCGACAAGGAGCTCTGCTAACTGTGCACGTCCAAGCTGCCATTTGTAGGAGCTCCTCGGTGCTCTGCGTGGCTTCTCCTCCTCCCAAGGAGCCCCGGGATTTGTCCTGGCCCCGCCAGCCGGCTCCGCTCCGCTCCCCTCCGTGCGCGCAGCCTCCCTCGGCTCGGCCGGGGCGGTTACCGAGGCTGGACCAGCGATCAATTGCCGCTGGGATTTCCAAACTCGCCTTTTAACCTGCTGAGCTGGGCTTTGGAGCAGAGCTCCCCGCCACCATGAAAACGATCTTTGCAGCCTGTTCCCAAAATCTGAGCGGTAAGAAATATCCGAGGCGCGTTCGATGGTTCCGAACGCTCCGGCGCTGTATCGGCCCCGGCGATTAGCGTTTGCTGTCACTGGTGTCTATTTGCTTTAGACTGCTCAGGGAAAGGGAGCTGTTTGGAGCAATCTGGGGTTAGTGGCACCAGAGGAAAACACAAAGTTGCTCAACGGGAGTGGGATTTCTTAAGTGAATGCCGACCACGCGTTAGGAAACATTCCTCCTGCAAGATGCTGCAAATTCTCCTGCGGGTCCCCACGCCGCCCAGAGCCTCGGAGGCCGAATTCCTCGGAGGAGGCTCTGGGGGTGTCTGGGGACCGGCAGAGCCACTGGGCTTTGCCCGTCGTTTGCTTGATGGTTTTCATTGTGTGGTCTTGGAGATTCGTGGAGTACTTGGGGTGGGGGGAGGCGGTATGAAAATGTCTCAAAAAGCAACTTTTGGGTAGGCGTAGACGGGCCAGGCAGAGCTGTGTCCTCGCGGTAAGCGTCACTGGGCTTGGGGAAGGTGAAAGCCGCGGGGCTGGAGGGTTTCTGGGATGTGGTGGAGCAGGGGGTGTCCGGAGTGGAGTCAGCGCCCGGGGCGAGGGAAGCCCATCCTTCCCCACTGGGGGTGGCTCGGGCCTTTCCTTCGTCCCAGTTGCCCCACTGATGGTTTGGTTTGGGCTGGGATGAGCTGAGCCTGCACTGCCCGCTCCACCTGGGGGCTGGCGGCCGTCCTGGATGGGGACAGCTCCGTCCCCCCTCTCCTGCCCCGCGCATCTCTCCCGCTGCTGATTTGGGGTTGTTTTCCCAAGCCCCGCTGCATGCCATTGAGGCGGTCTCCGGACCTTTGCCCGTCAGGACAGGCACCTCGGGCCCGTTTCGGGGAGGAGGGATGGGGCCGTGCGTTGGAGTTTGGATCCTGGCGCCCCGCCGGGGCGGTTAATGGTTCACCAGGGCCAGCCGGAGGGAGCGGGGCCGCGCTGGTCCTGCAGGGGCAAGGCTTGGTGCTGGGGACGGCCACCCCTCCCCTGCCTCGCCCCTTGCCACCGTCCTTGGCACTGCCGGGGGGCAGATGCTGGCCCGGGGCTGGGCATCCCCCAGCCTATCCTCCCCGTGCCCCGGTGCACCAGGGCCACCCCCAGCTCGGTGGCTCTGCGCTGGGGGGGACACAGGGACACTGAGCCTGCCGGTCCCCACAGGCAGCCGCGCCAGCCTCCCGGCCGCCCTGCGCACCCTGCGCGCCGTGCCCTGGCCCTCGCAGCGGGACGTGCGCGCCTGGCTCCAGCTCCTCGCCGTGCTCCAGTGGGTGCTCAGCTTCCTGCTGCTGGGTGAGTGGGGCTGCGGGGGGCGGCGGGGGCGGCCTCGCACCGGCTCACCCGTCCCCGTCCCGCAGGCACCGTCAGCCTGCTGCTGCTCATCTACCTGGTCTTCACCAACTTCTGGCCCATCTCCGCGCTCTACCTGGCCTGGGTCATCTTCGACTGGGACACGCCGGAGAAAGGTAGGGCATGGTAGATGTGTGGAGAGGTGGGGAACCCCCCGCTTCTCAGCAAAAAACGGCAGAAAGAGGGATGCAGCAGGTCCACGTGAATTATTTAGCAGTCAGCTCATCGAGATGGGCTTTACTTACCCCGTCCCTGCATGGTTCGCAGGTGGCAGGAGGCTGCCGTGCTTGCGGAGGTGGCCCGTGTGGAGGCACTTTCGGGATTATTTCCCCGTGAAGGTACGGAGCGGGGTGCCAGGTGGGGATGCCCGCACCCAAAAGGAGGCACCGGGCTGCCCGCGCTGGGCCAGGCTCTTTATTCCGTGTGTCCCCTGCTTGCGGCACGCGGTGCTGCCCTGGGGACCGATGCTGGTGCCTCTGTGCCCCCTGCCCCAGCGCGTTCTGTCCCTGCAGCTGGTGAAGACGCACGACCTGTCCCCCAGCCACAACTACATCATCGGCTCCCACCCCCACGGCATCCTCTGCGTCGGCGCCTTCTGCAACTTCATCACGGGCTCCACCGGCTTCGCCGAGATGTTCCCGGGCATCCGGCCCTTCCTCACCACCCTGGCTGGAAATTTCCGCCTGCCCCTCTTCAGGGAGTACCTGATGAGCGGGGGTGAGCGGGGGCAATGCCCGCGGGCAGGGGGGCTCTGTGCCTGCGCCCCGCTCCCCCAAGGCCTCTCCCGCAGCAGGGGGACCCTTTGCACCGTGGGGTCCCTCGCTCGGTCCCCGTCCCCGTGGCGTTGTGCTCACGCGGTGCTGCTGTTCCCGCTGCAGGCCTGTGCCCCGTGACGCGCCGTGCCATCGGGTACCTGCTGTCCAAGAACGGCACCGGCAACGCCGTGGCCATCGTCATCGGCGGCGCGGCCGAGTCGCTCTCCTGCCGCCCCGGCATCACCACGCTCATCCTGAAGAACCGCAAGGGCTTCGTCCGCATGGCCCTGCAGCACGGGTGAGCACGGGCACCACCGACGGGGAGCGGGGTCCCGGTGCCCCCTCACCGCCTGCCACCTCCCCTCCGCAGGGCCTACCTCGTCCCCTCCTTCTCCTTCGGGGAGAATGACCTGTTCCGCCAGGTGGTCTTTGAGGAGGGCAGCTGGATGAGGAGCATCCAGCAGCGCTTCCAGAAGATGATGGGCTTTGCCCCCTGCGTCTTCTACGGCAGGGGCCTCACCTCCGTGCGCTCCCGGGGCTTCCTGCCCTACGCCCGGCCCATCACCACCGTGGGTGAGCACCTGCAGGGGGTTCGCCGGGCCTGAGGGCATGGGGAGGAGGAGGAGGAGGAGGATGCCCCACGCCCCCAGTGGTGTTGGAAGGCAAAGCCCAGCTCGTGGCCCCGATGAGCTGAGCGCTGCCCCGCGCCCTCCGGTCTGACGGGGTTCCCCCTTCCCGGCAGTGGGGGAGCCGGTGACGGTGCCCAAGATCGAGGACCCGAGCCACGAGACGGTGGACATGTACCACGAGATGTACGTCCGCTCCCTGCTCAAGCTCTTCAACGAGAACAAGACCAAGTACGGGCTGTCGGAGGCGGACGAGCTGCGCATCGTGTGAGCGCGGCGGGCGCCGCCGGGGGGGGTCTCAGCCCGCCCGGCGCGGGGGACACGCGGGGACGCGGGGCTGGTGCGTGGCCCTGCGGCTCCCCCTCCTCCTCTTCCTCCCGTGGCACCCGAAGGCTGGTGAGGACCCGTGGGGGTGACAGCCAGCAGTGGGCACGGGCCCCCCAAGCTGACCAGGAGGCCGTGAGCGGAGGGAGGGGACGGGGTGTCATGAGGAAGAGGAAGGAGGTCACAGGGGTGGCATCCCCGTGGTGGGCAGGACCAGGCTGGGGAGATGTCCCCCCGTGGAGTGGGGGAACACCCAGGCTTGGGCACGGGTGACAGTGACCTCGGCACGCCTGGGTGCGTTCCCTAATACAAATTTCCACCCCCTCCCTGCGTCCTGCTGGTGCTGGGGGTGCCGGATCGGTCAGGGCACGGCACTGGGATATGGGGGCAGTAGGGATAAAGCTTTGCGGCTCTGGAGGTGTCAGGGCCACAGCTGGGGGGACACCCCGATGATGCTCTGGGCTCCCCTTCCCCGTGCTTGGGGCAGCCCTGGGAGGGCAGGGACAGCCCCGTCTCTCCCTGTCCCATCCCAGGCTGCCGTGGGAGTCACCAGCGCTGATAACCATCTCCAGCCTGCTCTTCTTTACGCAGGCACCTGGTTAAACAAAGGCTCTGGGTAAACATTTGGAAAGCAAACACCCGTAAAGGCAGATTCCCCAGGAGTCCTTCACCACCTGTCCCTCGTCACGGCCGTGCCACCACTCCAGCACCCTGGCCCCATGCCAGCACGCAGAGGGGCCACGCTGCTGTCCCCTCGCCACAGCCACCCCATCCCTGGCACGGGGAGGACCACGGCACGATGTGGAGAGGGGGAAGGTGCTTTATTGGGGGCCATGCGCAGCACGGCCCCTCACCGCCTCCCTCCCCAGCCTTCCCCAAGGACAGTGCTGTGATGGGGACATCTCCAAGACACATCTCCGCACGTGTCCCCCACATGTCCCCACCACAGGGACCGTGCAGGACAGCAGTAGTGGGAAGCTCGACCCCCGGCCCCATCCACGGGCAGCATTGGATCAAGTGGCAAAGGCTCAAGGAAGACCCCAGACAGGTCCGTGGCCACTGCTCTGGCTGTCCGTGTGTCACCACCCCATGAGGCAGGGGTGCTCCTTCTCTGTCCCCAGAGTCAGCCTGGCCCCTGCACACTGCTGTCAAGCAGACCGGGAGGCCACGTGTGCCCGGGGAGGGACAGGTGTGCCATCTTCTCGGTGACCTGCCTGCCCTCGTGTGTCCCCAGGAACGCCGTGGGATGGGATGTGCCCCACAGCCGCCCACCCTTGGACCTGGGGTCAGTGCTCTGGGCAGGTTTGGGGGACCAGGGGTCCCCCGCAGCGTTCCCCTGCCTCGCCCCTCAGCGCCCACCTCCGCTTCGCGCCGTCCCCATCCCTCGAGGGTCACTGGTGCAGCAGCTGCCCACCACGCTGCTCTCCACCGACGGGGACACCAGGGCCAGGAGGGAGGTGGGCGCGGGCCGGGGGCGCTGGGCCGCCCCCCGCCGCAGCCGGCCCCGGTACTTGTCCCCCGCCATGAAGTACAGGATGGGGTCCAGGCAGCTGTTGATGCTGGCCAGGGGCCGCGTGATCTTGTAGGTGAAGTTGATGATGTTGAGGGTCTGGCAGTCGGCCTGGAAGTAGCGGGAGGTGTAGTAGAGGGTGCGGGTGATGTGGAAGGGCACGAAGCAGACGGCGAAGACGGTGAGGACGATGATGATCATCTTGATGGAGCGCTGCTTGAAGGAGGGCACGCGGGGGCCGGGGCTGGAGAAGCTGGGCTTGCAGAGGCGCTTGGCCATCAGGCAGTAGCACACGACGATCACCAGGAAGGGGACGCCGAAGAGGAGGGCCATGACGGAGGAGCTGTAGTGCACGTAGTGGTCGAACTCCTCGGGCTTGGTGGTGTCGTGGCACAGCGTGCTGTTGTCCTTGGAGCTGGTGGTGACGAAGATGAGGTTGGGGATGAGGCAGATGGTGACGACGAGCCAGGCGCCCACGCAGATGAGGCGCGCGTGCTTGGTCTTCACCCACTTGAGGGAGCGGATGGGGTGGCAGATACCCAAGTAGCGGTGCACGCTGATGCACGTGAGGAAGAGGATGCTGCTGTAGAGGTTGGCGTAGAAGAGGAAGCGCACGATCTTGCAGAGCGCCTTCCCGAAGGGCCAGTTGTTGCGGTCGGCGTAGTAGTAGACCAGGGTGGGGAGGGAGAGGACGTAGAGCGTGTCGGAGACGGCCAGGTTGAACATGTAGGTGGTGGTGGCGTTCCAGGGCCTCATCCTGGAGACGAAAATCCAGATGGCCCAGGTGTTGAGGGGCAGCCCCACCACCAGCACGATGCCGTAGGAGATGGGCAGCAGGATGAACTTGAACTCCTCGTTGAAGACGCACTTCGCCTCCTCCGCGGCCGTGCTGTTCCCTCCCGGCCAGGGAGTCGGAGTCGGTGTCCACAGGGCAACTGGGAACATCCTCGCTGGAGCGGCCATGTTCTCCCGGCCAGATCTGGGGGAGCAGTTAATAACAACACATCAGCTGTTGATCCCGGCCATTGTCAGGCACAAAGCGGGGAAGGCGGCCAAAGATGCCAGATTTTTCCCCCCCCCTCCAGGAGCTCCGGCCACTTTGATGCCTCTCTGGTTTTTCTCAGCTCCGTGGTTGGAGCTTGACACGTCCTCCCCTTCGGAGCCCCCCCAGTGACACCCGCGGACCATCCCTCGGAGCGGCGCGCCGTGACACCCGCGCGGAGCCGGGCAGGGTGCCCGGGCCCGGCCAGCAGACCCGCGGCGCGGCGAACAATGAGACCTTGATGAGCAACAGCAGCCCCGCTCGGTGCCAGCGCAGCCTCTTGGAAGGCGGCTCAGCCTAATTGGCACCATCCTGACAATGCTGCCGCTCCCAGAGGGGTCCTCGCCAGAAGAAAGGCGGGAGGAGAAGAAAGGCTTGTCTGGGGGGGGGAACCATGGCCCGGAGAAGTCCTTGAGGGGCTGTTAGAGGAGCCTTTGGGAGAGAGTGTCCCTGGGCAGCGAGGGGCCTCCAGCTGCCGGCTCCTCTCCCCAGGAGAGCGGTGATCTAAGCGGTGCACAGAGGAGCTGTGCCCCAGCCAAGCCCCAGCCCGAGACAGCACAAGTTCGAAGCCATCGGGGACGTTTCCCCCTCGCGCATTGTTCAGATCAAAGACCGGGATTCTCAGCGGCCCGGCAAATCGGTCCCCGGGGGCGAGAGGCGAGGGCAAGCTGTGAAATGGTCGCGTTCGCCTCTCGAGACGTCTGCTGTTCGGCCCCCCCCCCCCCCCACCTCCCCCCCGTCCCCTTTACCCCCGTCCTTCGCCCCCAGCGAGCCGCGCGGCCTCTTGCAGTGAGCGTGGCTGGCAGCAACGTCCCGCGGGGCTCAGGTGAGCCGCCAGCCGTGCCGCCCCGGCCCCGCGGAGACAGCCCCGGCTTTACAGAGATGATCATAAAGCAATCCAAGGCAGCTGGGCGGGCGGGCGGGGGACCGGCCCCTCGGCGCCGCACGCATCCCCTGCTCTTTGTTTGAGTTCTGGGCTGAACGCGGCTTTGGGCCCAAACCACGCGCCCTGGCGCTTCCTTCCCCCCGCGGGCAGCCTGCCGGTGGGGTGAGTTCAGAGAGCAACAGGCAGGTCCTGATCAAACATTAACTGCGCCAGCTCGGCTCCCCTGCAAGCGGGAGGGAAGCAGGGATCAGGATCCCTGCCTGGCCGGGACCCCCTCCGCAGGGGCCGCTGCCGGTCCCAAGCCCACCGCTGCTTCGCCCCGGGCCGTGCCGCTGATGGGGACGGGGGGCACCAAGCGATTTCTTTCCTCTTCCCTGCTCTGAGGACGCGTGAGCTGAAGCAGTGCGACGCGAAGCCCTGCCAGAGCAGAGTGCCGCAGGTTTCAGCGACCAAAGCCAGTTTCCACGAAGCAGGTCGACAGATGAGTGAGATATGAAGAATCCAATTAAAAAATAAATAACGTGATGTAAGAAACACAAGGAAAGGTCTGAGCAGCGGCGTGGTGCTGGATGGCCCTGCCGAGAGGGCAGGTGCTCAGCTTCTGGAAACGAATACGAAAGGCCCGTGGACAGCCTCCCCGCAGCAGCCCTGGGCAAAGCACGGACAAATCTCAGTGCCAGAGACGATGGCACTTGACGGTCTTGATCTCAGCAGGCAAGGTTTCCTGCTTCCTCATCTTAGTCACGATCAAAGTCAGCGGTATAAACTGCTCTGATTTACACCCCCCACCCGGGGCCACGTCACGGCCTGCTGCTCATTCCAGCTCTTCGCTGACATCCCCGGCGAGGCTCTCCCTGCCCGCCACTTTCCCCGTGCGCTCCTCCAGGAGGCTGCGGGGGCAGAGCAGAGCCCCCGGCCCAGCGCTGGCTCTCCTTCGGGGCTGGGGGGGAGCTGCAGGCTCGGCACGCAGGGACGTGGAGCGGCAGCGCGATGCTGGGCCCTGCCCTGGCCGCTCTGCGGATGCACGAGGCGTGAAGCCTGCCTGCCCCCTGCCCCGTGTGCTGCCGGTGGGGACGGGCACGACGGGCAGAAAGGGCTGGGGACACGGCGGGGACACGCGCTGCCTTCGGAGATGGGGCAGAGAGACGGAGTCAAGGGGCTCGGGGCTGCGTGAGGCTGGGGCCTGGCTGCTGCCGGGCCGCGGAACACACAGGGCTTTTCTTCCCTCCTAAGCCCTTGGAAATTGCAAAACAAGGGGAAATTATGCAAAACACACTGCAGAAGGACCCTTGTCCCTAATCGCCACGTGGTTTGCCCAGCCAAAGCCCTGGCACCAGGGGAGCGTGACCTGATTTCTTTTTGCTCCTTTTCGGCTCACGGGAGCTGCCCGAGCAGGAGCTGTGTCCCCCCCAGGGGCCCCAGCAGTGCCGGGGCTGTGCAGCGCCCTGGGCGAAGCCCACCACGTCCCCCAGCACGTCCCCCACCCACAGGCTCATCCCCTGCCCCGAGGTGTCTCAGCGGGACGGCGGGTGACAGGCTCCTCGTCCTGGGGCAGGAGCCGGCGGCATCAGGCAAAGCCGTGGCAGCCCAAGGGGCAGCACTGCCCTCGGAGGAGGCAGCACTTCGGGGGGATGAAGAGGAAGGTGAAGAAGAGGAGGTGGCTGCACAGCAGAGATGAAGGCCCTTGGTGATGGAGGAGCAAGGTGGCGCGTTCGGGAGGAGGATGCACGGAGGGACTGAGGGGCGGCAGGAGGCATGGGGAGGACGGGCTGATCCCCCCAACCCCCCACCCCAGGATGCCACCTCCATCCCTGGAGGGGCCAAAGCTGTGCCCACAGAGCCCCCAAAGTTTTGCAGGGCCGTGGTGGGGCCGTCCAGCTGCCCCCCACCACCCCCAGGACCCCCAGCTCACCTGCAATCCGGGGCTGGGGTGGCTCTCAGCCGCGGGGCACCCCCGGGGAGCGCCTGTGCGCCGTGGGGCCGGGGGCCCTGCTGGTGTGCCACCCCATGCCGTGCCGCGCCGTGCCCGCCCGCCTCTGCTCTCCCACCGCTGGGAGCAAAGTGCCCGGGAGAGGCAGGGCTGGAGGCGGGCGGAGGCGGGGGCAGGAGCCCGCAGCGCACCCGCCACCCGTGCCAGGCGCCCCTGCCAGCCCCAGCGCCACCTCTCCCGTCCCGTCCACTGCCCCTGCAGGCTTCGGGCTGGCTGCAGCCCCCGTGGTAGCCCTGGGGATATGGGACATGCGTGCCTCCCCCATGGGGACACAGCCCTTCACCCATGGGGCGAAGGACCCTTCATTACGGGGACCCTCTCGTATGGTGACCATGGTCCATCACCCATGGGGACCTCAGCCCCTCACCCACGGGGACCACGGTCCTTCTCCCACGGGGACCATGCCCTTTCCCATGCAGAGCACAGTCCCTACCCCTGGGGACCACAGCCCCCATCCCACGGGGGCCGCAGCAGCCCCCAGCCCCACGGGCTGCCCCATCCCGCCCCGGCCGTGGGGGTCCCAGCAGCGCCCTTGCCCCCGGGGGTGCTGACCCTGCCTGGCACCCCAGACCTGCAGGGCTCTCCTGGGGACAAAGGTGGCCACTGCCACCTTGAGGCCAGCCTGGGCATAGTGTCCCCAAAACTGGGGCCATCTCAGCACCCCGGCAGCGGGGTCCCTGCTCCGGGAGGGCAGCACCCAGCCGGGTGCCGGCGCTCCCCGTGGTTTGAGGGGGCAGCGTGTGCCCCCAGCTGCACACACAGACGCACACCCCAGCGTCCTCCGAACCCTGAGACTTTATTGCAGGTGGGAGCAGCGAGGTGCGCCTCGTACAGAAACCGAACGCGGCCCCGGGAGCAGCTGCTGGAGGAGAAATCCTCAGGGAACGTGGGCCCAGCCAGGCTGGGTGGCGGGACAAGGGGGCGGCCGATGCGGCCAAGGCACGAGGGTGCTCGGGGCATCCAGGTCCAAAGCACCCAGCAGTCCCCGCTGCCTGAGCGGCCCCCATGAGCCCCATGTCCCCTGTCCTTGCTGGAGGGGCTCAGCAGTGTCCTTCCATTGCTTTGGGGAGGGGAGGGAGGCCGGAGACGTGCGGTGACACCCGGAGAGATCCATCCCCGTGTCCGCGGACACTTCCTGAGGCTGCCCAGCGGAGACCCCCCAGGCCTCCGCAAGGACCTGGGGACACGGTGGGTGCACCCCCAGTCTCCCGCGCCCTGCCCTGTGCCTCACCTCTCGTCCCCCCCAGGGCGCGGGGCTCTGCCAGGGACCCTGGGGGCAGCGGTGCTGGTGTGCTCTGAGCCCCCCGCCGCCAGCTGCAGGGCCGGGGGGTACCTGAAGAACTCGGGGCCGTCCCAGCCGTGCGCCCACAGCCCCTCCTCGGACTGCTGCACGCCGAGCTGGCCCAGCCCCACGCTGCGGGACCTGTCGCAGGGCCACTGGGGAAAGAGGAACAGAGGAAGGCTTCAGCAGCATCACGGCAGGACCAAAAGTGCCCACCTGCATCTGTCGGTGGCTCGGTAGCCAAAACCACGTCCCCTCCCCATGGCGGTACCTCTCCAGGGTGGCCGGGCTGCCGAGCGTCCGTGGTGCGCCCCGGCAGCCCCGGGGAGCGCCGGGGGGGCGGCTCCAGGGCGCTGTGGGTCTGGCGCAGCAGCATCTTGTGGCTGTCCCCTGCACGCTCGGGGGCCAGGCGGTCCAGCTGGCTCAGGCAGGTGGCCATGTGCAGCGCCGTCAGCGAGCAGTCGCCCGTTGCTGGCGCGTCCCTCTCCAGGATGGCCGATTTGGGTCGCTTCTGCCTGCCCGCGCCAGGGGGGCTGAGCAGGCAGCCGCGGGGCGAGGGTGAGGGGACCCGTGCCCTGAGGGGGCTCCGGCGCCGCTGCCCCCCTGTCGGGCTCTCCGCCTGCGTGTTGGGGGCTTCTCCGGTGCCCAGTGCCCACGTGGGGGGGAGCCCCTCGAAGATGAAGTAGGCTGGGTTGGTGTAGCTGCTGGCCTCCGGGAGGCTGTGGGGCCGGCTCCTGCGAGGCGCAGCGGGACAGGGCTCAGCATCACCTGGGGATGGGGCGCGTGGCGGGGCAGCACCAGGGGGGTACCTGAGAGGTGGCTTGGGGCACGTCGGGGTGTCTGCTGCCGGAGCATCGTCCTCCTCCTCAAAGCTGATCCACTCTGCAGAGGCACAGAAGTGTCACCCCCCCGCCACGAGGGTGCCGGGGAGACGGGCACTGCGCGGCAGGAGCAGGGCGGCACGGGGCCGCCTTACCGTAGAGCCTCTCGCGGGTGCTGTGCCTCTCCTGGGGGACGCGGACCTTCATCCAGCCGCGCATGGAGCCCGTCTCCTCGCCTCGGTGGAAGAGGAAGGTCTCGAACTGCTGGGCCGTGCTGCCGATCATCGACCTCATGGCGATGCAGCACTCGCCTGCGCGCACGGCACACGGCCGCGTTAGTGGGGTGGCTCCGGGGACAGCGAGCCCCCCGTGCACAGCAGCTCCCTGCCCGTGCCCCCATCCTGCACGCACCGTAGGACTCGCAGCTCTCCACGCCCTTGATGCTGAGGAGCAGGTGCTGGTCCCCCAGGTACTCCAGGTCTGGCAGGATGGGGTTCAGCTGCATGAGGAGAGAGGGGTGCTGGGGGGCTGCTGCGGGGCAGGGTGCACAGCTGGGCGCTGTCCTCGGGGGACGGAGACAGCCCCCCGCGGCCCTCGGGGCCCACCCCGTGCAGGGTGCGGGCACGGCAGGGTGAGAGGGACGGGGACGAGGAGGTGGGAGGATGCTCGAGGGCCCTCGGCAGTGCGGTGCGTACCACGGGCAGCTGCTTGGCCGACCAGCCCATCTTGAGGAAGCCGGGGACGTCGCAGCTCTGGGAGCTGTTCTCCCCGCTCCGCTGAGCCTCTGCCAGGAGAGAGCCGGGGAGGGGGGCACAGCTCCAGCCCCGTGCCGGCAGCAGAGCATGCCCGGCCCGCAGCCCCCCGCCCGGCGCTGCGTCCCCGCGGGGCCACCTCACCCTCCAGGCAGTAGGAGTGAAACTCGATGTAGCACTTGCTGCGGCTGGCGGTTTTCACGATCACCTCGATGCTCTCCCACTCGATGCAGGCCAGGGGCTCGGGGCTGCTGCCGGGAGCTGCGGGAGGCGCGGGGGCTCGGCGGGTGCAGGATGGGTGCCCAGGTCCCCGCGGGGACGGGCCCCGTCCCCTTGTCCTTACCGGTCTTGGGCACGAACTGCGACGTCACGCCCACCTCGAAGGTGGCGAAGACGGGCGAGTGGTCGCTGGTGACGATGTCGTCGGTGCAGCCTGGAGCAGGAGGGACAGCCGGTGACTGTCCCCGAGCCCCGAGCAGCCCCGGCTGCGCCAGGCTCAGCCCCAGCCCCGTCCCGCTCACCGTAGGAGTTGCAGACCAGGTGGGTCTCGGGGTGCGACTTCCAGAGGATGCGGTCGCACCACGAGGGGACGTTGATCCTCACCTAGGGAGCAGAAAGGCAGCCCACTTAGGTCCCCTCCCGGGGGTGCTCTCCCGGTGCGATGCTCTGGGAACTCACCCCCGTGGTCTTGAACTTCTGCCACATGTAGCTGTCCCGGGAGCCCCGCTCGTACCGGTAGGTGGGTGGGAAGGAGATGTCACCCTCTCCTGGGGACAGAGACACACGGGTGACATGGGGACAGCATCTCCGGCCGTCCCCACAGCTGCATGCTCCCACGGTGCTGCCTCCAGGGACGCTGCCCCGGGGGCTTCACGGTGCACACCCCCGGGTTTTTGGCATCTCGCACAGAGCTGCGCGGGCACCGCCACGTGCCGGAGGTGGCACCATGAGAGTGGGTCCCTGGGTGCCACCACTGTGCCCCCTGCACTCACGGAACTGCAGGAACACCTTGTTCTTCTCCCGCTCCAGGGTGAGCTGGTCGACGGCCAGCAGGACGTCAAACTCCTTCTTGGTGACGTGGGTCAGGATGTCCTGGGCGGGCGGAGGGAGGAGCGGTGAGCGGCGGTCCCCGAGGGCACCCGGGGGGTCCCGGGGGGCACCCACCTGCACGTCCATGTCGAGGCGGTAGTTGAGGTCCCCGAACCAGAAGAGGTGGGTGAAGCGCAGCGTGAGGTCGAAGGCGCTGAGCCGCTTGTCCCCCAGCGCCAGGGAGCGCAGGATGTCGCTGTAGTTCTGGTTCCGCCTGTGCCACGTGGGGGGCAGCCGCACATCAACCCCCCCAGAAACACCGCGGGGCACCCTGCCCCTGCCAGCTGGGGCCGGGAGGGGGCCGGGGGCAGCGGGGTACCCCACACACCCACCCTGAACCCCCCATCACCTGTGGGTCTTCTCACTGCCGGAGGCCAGGTGGCAGTTGACGAAGCCGAAGGAGGTCCCGTTGAACAGGAAGGAGACGCCCACGGCCCCCTTGTTCCCTGCGGGGACATGGAGCTCAGGGGGCTCGGAGTCCCGTGGGGCAGCCCCCCAGGCTCCGCGGCGTCCCCGTCCCCTCCGTACCCAGCGTGTTGGCGATCCCCGTTTTGACGCTGGAGGTGTGGACGTGGCTGATGCGCCGCTCGTGCTCGGGCTTCACCAGCACCACCATCTTGATGCTCCACAGGCACTGCAGGGCGACCTGCGGGGCACGGCGGTGAGCTGCCCGCCCCGGCGCCACCCCACGCCGGCTCGGCGGGGCCGGAGGAGCCCCCGCAGGCGCCCGTTACCACTCGGTAGTCGATGGCCATCAGCGTCTTGAGGGAGGCGCGCAGGAACTCGACCCACTCGCGGTCGCCCAGGGAGTTCTCCTGGGTGCCGATGACGTAGATGTCGTGGGGGATGCAGGCGGTGGTCTCGTCCTGCGTGCGCCCCAAGCCCCGCGAGGTCAGCCAGGAGGCGAGGGAGCGCGGCGGCGGGGCGCTGCCTGGGGGACGGGGACAGCGGGTGACTTCCTCGAGCCCCTCGCCTCCCCCAGACCCTGCCCTGTGCGTCTCCGGGACCCCCTGGGGACAGGAAGCATCACGCCAGCACCTCGGTGCACCCACGCTCATCTCAGACGTGCTGGGATGTGAAAGCCTCCAGGCATCCACGCTTCCAGCAGCAGCAGCGCAAGCAAATTGCAACAGGGCAAACCCCAAAATGGCCAGGCCGGGGTCCTCTCCATCCTCCCCCACCAGGGAGCAGCTCGGACCTTGCATTTCCCAGACCCCAGCACTGCCCCAGGCTCACAGTGAGCATCCCCCCTGGACAACGTGACCGTACTGAGGCCCCTTACCCATGTTCCACGTCCCGACGTACACCGAGATGAGGTCGGGCTCGTCCAGCTTGGAGTGCTGGATCTTCATCAGCTGCAGCAGCTGGCAGAAGGCTTCTCGCTTCTGTGGGTGATCCGGGGGGCTCAGGGCACATCTGGGGGCTCAGGGCCCTGCTGGACCCAGGTGTGGGGGAACACAGCACCCCAGCTGTGGCTGGGTCAGGGGGACGTCAGCCCCCAGGTGCCAGAGCCAGCTCACAGGGGTGACCTGGACCTTGAGACCACCTGTTCACTGCATGGCTCAATAACGGGTCTGTGTTCCCAGAACGGCCTCTCCGAGGAGAAAAAGGGGGGGAAGGGGCTGGGGGGACACCCCCGGGCGCAGCCAGCGGTGCTCACCCGCGCGCTGGGGAAGACGAAGTCCTTGCTCAGGCTCCTCTGCGCGTCGCGGTCGTACACCAGCCTCACCTTGCTCTGCACGCTCTGGTATTTGATCAGCTGCAGGACTGAACGCCGGCCGTGAGGCGGGGACCCCCCGGCACAGGGAGCGCATCTTCCTGCACGCGGCGGGGGGCAGCCCCTTACTTCTGTCCTGCGGGATGGTCTCCTCCGGCAAGCCGCTGCCCTTCTTGCTGATGGCCACCGTGCCCAGCTCCACGTCCACCGTCAGGGCTGCCCGCTGCGACTTGCCCACCTTCACCTGCGGCACCAGGAGGGGCTCCCAGGTCGGCCCTGACCCCGGAGCGGTGCCGGCTCCGGGACCACGCCGTGCCCCCCTGTGCTCTCACCTCGAAGCACTGCACGGCCAGGGGCTTGGTGGCCGGCGGCGGGGCCGCCAGGCTGGGCAGCGCCAGGTTGTGCCGCGACACCGTCTCCTGCAGGGACCTCAGCACCTGGCAGCGAGAGGAGCGAGAGCTGGGGACGGGATGGGTGGCAGGAGACGGCCTGGGGACGGCTGAGGTGTCTCCAGCCGGGGGGAATGGTGGGACTGGGAGCCCACGGCAGGGGACCGTAGCCACGAGAAGAGGCCAGGGGTCTGGCACATCGCAGGGACGTCTCAGCTGCCCAGCAATTTGCCAGAGGGCTCAATTAGCTGATGAGTTCGCCCAAGCACAGCGAGGCTCCGGCCGTGCCCCCCTCCCCACCCTGCAGGGGCCAGGCACCTTCTTCTCCAGTGACGACAGCAGGTGGTTGACGGCAGAGATCTTGTTGAGGAGCAGCTCCAGGTCGGGATCGCTGGCCAGGAGACCCTGGGGAGAAGGGTGGGTGCTCGCTGGGCTGTGTGCCCCGGGAGCAGCGTGGGCTGCCCGCTCCTCCCCGCTGGCTCTGGGTGCACAACAAGGCTGGCAGGGACCAGCTCCCCCCGTCCAGAACCAGGTGTGGGAGCACATCCCTGCTTGTCCCAGCAGGGAGCCACCCCATGTCCCCACCAGGCACACGGTGCCCGGGGAGCACGCAGGGCACGCTGCGCCCTTGGGTGCCCCCAGGCACTAAATCCACCCCAAAAGCCTTCCCCACGCCCAGGCGGGATGAGCCCCCGGGGCCTCACCTGCTCCCTGGCCGGGCTGCGAGGGGACGCAGGGGGGTCGAACACCCTGGCCAGGGTCTCCAGCCCTGCCAACGTGAAGTCGATCTCACTGCAGAGAGGGACGAGCGTGGCAGTGGTGATCCCCCAGGCACATGCTGCCCAGGGGACGGGGACGGGAACGGGGACAGGGATGGGGACGGGGATGGGGAGGGGGCGAGCGTCCCCGCCGTGCTGCCCGTGTGCTGTCCCCTGCCGCCACCCCCCTGCCACTCGCCTGTGCAGCGCCCTGCAGGCGGTGACGAGGGCGGTGCTGAGGTGGCGCAGCTGCGGGTGCCCGTTGCGCAGCGCCTCCAGGTCCAGCTGCAGGTGCTGGGTCAGGTACTCGGCCATGAAGCCCATGAAGTCGCTGGCCGGGCTGTGGGGGAGGCAGTGGCTGGGAGCAGAGGTGCCCAGGCTCGGAGCAGTGCCAGCCCCGGGCTCCAAGCAGTGCCAGCCACGGCACCTCGCTCAGGGTTTACGAAGTTCCCACTTTAGGGGAAGCGCCAGCACCCCCTGCTCCTCTCCCCATGGCCGTGCCCACCCCTGCAGCCCCTCAGGAGGGAAGGGGACGTTACCTGCTGTGGACCTGCTCCTGCAGCCTCAGCTGCAGCTGCTGGGAGATGTGGGGCCGGGCAGGGGGAGCGCCGAGCCCCGTGCTCCCCCCGGGCCCCCCAGCGGGGACCGCGCTGCCTGCAGGGTTCCCTCTGCCGTCCTCCCCGTCTGCGGGCACAGGACGCCCGGCTCAGCACGGGCACCTCGCCGCCGCCCCGGCCCGCCGCCCCCGGCCCCGCTCACCCGAGTCCTCGTCGGCCGCGTCCCGGGGCCGGTGCACGGGGTAGAGCAGGGGCGTCACCAGCCCGTTGTTGGGCTGCTGGTAGGCGCCGACCAGGTCGGGGAGCGTGCGGAAGCACTTGGCCTGGATGCCCTGGATGGTCTGGGGAGGCAGGGGGGACGGTGGCCTGATTTGTCCCCCCCGTCCACGGGCTCTGCGGGACGGGGGCACCCCCAGGCAGGTTGCTGTGCCGGCTGGGGTCTGTCCCCCAAAACGTGCCCGTGCCGAGCTGTGGGTGCCAGCTGGATGCCAACCCTGGCAGGGCAACGGGAGGACAAGGAGGGACAGGAGGGAGGGACACCCCCTTGGGAAGCACACGTGGGAGCAGAGCGGGGCTGCTTTGGGGACCCAGAAAGGTGGCGGCAGAGTCGGGAACCAGCAAAAAACCTGAAGTGACACCAAAGGGGAACAACGAGGCCAAGCCAGCAGCGAGCGGGGCTGCAGGGCTGGTGTGGGTGGGCAGCAGGGGATGCTCTGCCCGCTCGCACGGCCGGGACGGTGACAGCGACAGGAAGGGGGAAAATATTTTGCAAAGCTGCCCCAGGTGCAGCAGCAGCAGCAGGCGGCAGCAAGGCTGCCGGAGCGGCACCGTTCCCAGCCGGCCGCGCTGCAGAAAGGTCTGTGCAAAGCTCACACATCCTGTGGTGCCGCGCTGCAGCCAGCTCGTGCAAAAAGCAAACCGCACCGCTCGCTGCGCGCGGGGAGCTGCAGGCTCCACCTCGCCGGGCGCCGTGCAGAAGGAGCTGGAGGTGGCAGCAAACCTCCCAGCCCCTCCGCACCTGCTTCCTGAGGGTGCACGGCCAGCAGCGTGCGCCCCGGGGGGCACCCGGCCCCTGCCACCCACCTGGACGGAGAGCAGCCCCTCGTCATCGGGGAGGATGCGGTAGGTGTGGACGTGCCGCTGGAACCTGGGGGAGAGCCGAGCGTCTGCACCCTGTCCCCCAGCTCCTAGCTCTGGAAATGAAATCGTCGCCCTGCCCGCCCACCCCCCGGCGTGCCCCGCACCCCCGCGCTCCCCAGCACCATGTGTTTGCAATTTGGACCTCGCGCCCGGCCAGGAAAGCCACGGGGAGCTGGGGGGCATCCTTCCAAACCCGCAGAGGCACCGCCCCGTGCAACACCATCCCGGCCTCTCCTGTCCCCACGGACGTGCCCCTGGGCTGCAGGAGGGTCCCGGCGGGCTCCGCAGCCCCCGGCCCCTCGGAGCCGCTGCCAGGAGCGATGTTTCGGTGCTTGGGCTGCCGAACCCCCGGCATGTGAGATGTTAACAGCAGGCGCCCTGGTCCGGATGCCGGCGCGCCAGGGGCTGGACAGAGAGGGGATGTTTGTGTGCGCCGAGGGAGGGCTGCGCCAGCTGCCTCTCCTGCCCCACGCAGGGGCTGGGCGGGCAGCATGGGCACCCGAAGGTGGGCAGCACCCGAAGGGCTCCGGGTGCTGCCCCGCGTCCCCTGGGGGGGCTGGGTTTGGGCAGGGAGCCGGGCAGGGCTCCTGGCCGAGGCTTCTGCCAGGATTTTCCCTTGATCCAAGCTGGGCATCACCCCGACAGCCCGGTGTCAGGGCAGAACCGGCGGCTGCACCCCGCGCACATCCCTTAGGCTGTCCGGTAACTGACTGCCCCCGCCCCTAACCCCTGCCCCGCTGCGGGACCCACACCACCCCCAGCCCCAGGATGGGGCCGGGTCCTTTCTCATCGAGCGACCAGAAGGATGCCAAGAGGAGAACGGAGGCGGGGGACTCACAGGAGGCAAAGGGCGTACGCCCCCGCCACGGACTCGCTGTCCCGCACCAGGAAGCAGCCGTCCCTGCCAGCCTTGGCCAGCAGGTCCTCGGCCACCACCCGGCTGATGTCCCGGTGGTACCAGCTGGCTGCTGCCATCCCCACGGCTGGCAGGACGCTGGCTGTGCTCTGTCGCGGTCCCAGCCCCACATCAGCCGCCCCACGGGGTGGGTCGGGAAGGCGAAGGTGGGGGCCCGGCCCCCCGGCGCCCAGGCGAGGCAGCGGCTGGGGGTCCCGAGGGGTGACGTGCAGCCGCCGAGGTGCTGCTCATGGGGACGGGGCG
The DNA here is from genome assembly GCF_011077185.1 of Oxyura jamaicensis. NCBI lineage: Eukaryota > Metazoa > Chordata > Aves > Anseriformes > Anatidae > Oxyura > Oxyura jamaicensis. Next base: position 1,485,615 of record NC_048896.1, read on the forward strand.
CCCCGTGCCGAGCCCCGCAGCCGGGCGGTGCGGCAGGAGCAGGAGAGGGGAGGCTGCGGGGGGATGCTGGGGGTCCGGCTGCTCCTCATGATGGGGGCTCCAGCCTGCAGGGTGCAGCGGGGCAGAGAGGCGCGCATCAGTGACCCACGGCAGGACCACCCCGTGCCACCACCCCAGCCCTGGGGTGCACCCCATCCCGTCCGGGCGCACAGCAAGGCCAGGCCACGCCGGCGTCCCGAACATCACCGGAGGCACTCACCCTCCCTCGCAGACACGGCGCTCCTGCGGCTCTCGCGGGGCGCTGGGGGCAGCCAGCAGAGCTTTTGGGGTGCAGCCCCGAGCTACCTCCCGCTGTGCACGCCGTGGTCCTGCCCCACCGGGCAGCAGCACGGCAGGGGGCACGCGGCACCCGCCCCGGTGGCCCCGCTCCTCGTCCCCAGCCGCCGGGCCCAGCTGTCCCCGCGCCACCCGCTCAGCACCACGGCGCCCGCCTGCGCTCTTCCTCCTTCTCTGCGCTCTGCTCTCCCCGCGGTCAGGACCAGCCTCCTCGCTCCTCCTCCCGCTCCAGCCCCGCTGGCAAGGGGAAGCCGGCGGCCATGCGGGGCCCAGCGCCCCGAGCGCAGCGGGGAGAGGCACGGGGGCTCGTCCCAACGCGGGGGCTCCTCCACCGCCCCGCTCCCCATCTCCTCCAAGCCCCTTCCCTCGGTTGTGCCCCCAGAGAGGGGACAGCTGGCTGCGTGGTGTCACCCTGAGGCGTGCTCAGGGTGGCAGCGGCCGAAACGCCTGCTCCTGGGGGCTCCGCAGCCCACGTGGGGCCGGCTGCAGCCACGTTGGGACGGCGATGCTGCGGGCATCGGGTGCCCGAGGGAGCCGGGCACCCCTAATTGTGCTCAGGGGGATTGGAAACAGGGTGCGGGGGCCCAGAGAGGGCTGGGGGAGGAGGGGGGCTGCAGAGGGGCTGCAGACAGTCCCGGGGGGCTGCTGGGGCTCATGGAGAGGCTTTGCTCCTGCCACAGACAGTGAGCGGGCCCCGCACGTGCTGGGCAGCTCTGCCCCCGGCTGCGTTTGCGATTAGCGCGGCAGCGCCCCGTTAATTACAGACGAACCACAGCCACCATCTGCCGCAGGGGCCGTGGGGCAGCGGGGGCTGCACCCGTCTGCGTTTCTCCCCGGCCTCTTTGCACAGCCCAGGGTGGCGCGTGGGCTTCAGGAGCCGTCCCCCCAGCAAGGAGCCCCCGGCACGGGGACGCTCCACCAGCACCGTCTGCCCAAGCCTCTCCGAGGCTTCCTCTTGGGCTGGCATCCCCCGGGCTCGCAGAGGAACCTGTGGCCAGGGCCACCGAGAAGTTGGGCAGCCTGCTTTATTCTGGGCTGGCGGCTGTGGGCTGCTGCTTCTCACATCCCTCATCACGTCCCAGGGACAGGAACAAGCCAGGGTGGTGGCAGAGGCCCCGTCCCCCCGGGACCCCCTCGCGCCAGCGCTGCTCCCGGCTGTTACCTAACAGCGCAGCAGTAATTCCCCACGGCCCCGGAGGCGCCTGGCTTTGGTGGCGGGCAGGATTAGCGCCGTCCACGTCGCCTAATCCAGATCAGGGGAGGAAGACACGGAGCTCTCCGGGGCTTTCAGAAATCGCCGCCGTCTGCACCCGTCAGCCCGCGCTGCCGCGGCGTGTGAGCGGGCTGAGCCGCACGGGGCCCTGGAGGGCAGGCTGGGGCGAGGCAGGCAGCTTTTGGCCCCTTATCGAACAGGAGAAAGGCATCGCCCAGCACAGGAGCACTGCCACCAAGGTCAGGCAGAGGGGTGGCTCCAGTCCTCGTGGTGCCCCAGCCACGGGGCTGAGCACGGGGACGGACGTGGCCGCCCAGGACCACTGGGACCAGCATGGACGAGGCTGTCCGGGACCTCTGCCACCGGGAAGGTCACAGTTCACGTGTCCCCTGCCCTTGGCAGAAATAGTGCCCGCTAAGCTGCACGCTAAGCAGCTCTCCTGTGTGTAATTAAAAGGGATCACCAGTCCCGGCCCCGGTCAGCACGTGCCGGCAGCTAAAGCCGGGCCGGGTGCGGGAGGGGAGCTGGCGGCTGCGGCGCCGCTCCTCGGGCTCTGCCCTGTCCCCGCTGCCCGCGGAGCACCGCTGGCACCGCTGCCGAGGGCACCGCTGTGGGAGGGCGATCCCCGGGCTGCCGCGAGCTCGGTCCGCTCTGCACTTTCCCGAGTTTCCAATTTGCAGCAGCAAACCTTGAATTAATAACGTGCTAACGGGGTCAGGCGAGGCCGGCCGCGCTGCTATGAAATGGCAGCGGGAGCGGAGCTGGCTGCCAAGTGTGAGCGCACTCCCCGTCATCTCCTAAGCCAGCAGCCCTCTGTTCTCACCCACCGGTGGTTCTGGGGGTCTTCCCTGAGCCCCCAGCAGGGTTTAAGATGTGGGGAGGCCCCCGGCCTGGAGGTGCCGGCCACACGGGCACGTTGGCCATGGGAGGAATCAACCAGGCAGCTCCTTCCCTCTCCTCCGCCACCGAGCCCGGCCCCACGTGGGGTGGGAGCGGTGGTGGGGTGACCCCGTGGTGGTGGGAGGCCCTGCCCGCTCCCCGGCCTGCCGGGACCGTCCGGCTCGATTAGCGTCACCCTGCTCCTAAGCTGCGCCAAGCTCCATAATCTGCTTTCTCGGGGCTCCAGCAGCAGCCGTATTTATAGCCCACTCTTACTCGCGGAGCGTCTCCCCACTTAATCAACTAATAGGATTCGAGCCCCCAAATACCTCTCCCCCCACACCCGACTCATCCCCAGCCGGGACCGGGGGAGGGCCGGGGCAGTATAAGAGGCCGCAGGACGGGGAGCAGCCCGCGGTGCCGGGCACAGGGGGGACGGAGCAGGAGACCAGCACCCAGCCCAGGTGAGTGCCGCCTGCACGGCCCCGGCTGCTTGGGGGGGTGCCGGGGGTCAGGGACATCGGTGCCGGACTCGGGGTTGGAAGGACGAAGGCTTGGGGCTAAAAAATCTGCCCAGATGGATTTCAGCATGGGCGGAGGCATCCTTGGCGGTGCAGGAGAGCTCAGCCAAGCCAGGAGGAGCCCCAGTCCCCCCTCTGTGAGCCTTGGCACACGCAGAGGAGGCTTCAGCTCTCCTCTCCCCTACCTTTCACCGCCCATTCCCCAGTTCCTGGGCCCCACCCTGCTCCCAGGCCCTCGGCACCTCCTCGTGCTGCTGCCCAGGGATCCCCACAGACGAGGCTGCCCGAGCTTCACCGCCCCGCAGCACCCGAGGGAATCACAGACCCTCTGCTTGGGACTAGTCCCGTGTTTTCCCGCGGGGAAGAGGATCAGCATCTCCCCCTGCTCCCTCCGTATGGGTTTCTTCTTTCTCTCCAGCATCACCGCTTACGTAACGGAGCGACGCTGCCCACACAGCCCTGGGGCGTCAAATCCTGCCCGGGCTTAAGCCCCGCTAATGTCAGAGCAGCCTAAGTTTAAGAAGCTGAGCTCATCCCTTCTAATCTCCCCGCAAATCAGCCGGCGATCAGCGAGACATCTGCAGTTTAATTCTGGACGCGGGGCTTGAGCAAGCAAACTGCAGGGAGGTCCCACGCCGCCGCTGTGCCGGGGCTGAGCAGGGGGATGGATGTGTCCGGGTCAGGGCTGCCAAAGGGCTCTCAGCTGCTCTATCTGCAGCTTCCTCACCCTCCTCTGAGCGATGGGACAAACTGAGCACGTTCCTCCTGTTAAGTCGTGGCAGCAAGTTTCCTGTGGACAAGAAAACTTATAAAATCAGAGCACCTTAAAGCCTGTCTTTCATTTTCTTGGCTTTTCCCAGCCTCAGACTCGCTCCCCTGGGAGCCGCCCTGTGCTTTCCCCTTGTTTTTAATACAGCCGGCCCTGCATGGGGCATCAGTCTCGCACGTTCACCTCCTCCTTGTTGCCTTTTAGCCTGGGAGATGGGGCTTGCTCGCTCAGCTGGTCCCGACGGGTCTCCAGCAGCTTCACCGCTCACGTGCACCCCCAGCCCCTTGCAGCCCTGGGGAAACCGGGCAGCCCCAGCTGCGACTGCAGCACGGGAGAACAATTCTGTCCCCGCTGCTGGCGTGGCTGCTGGCTCCCCCCTCCTCACCTCCAGCTCTTTCCCCCTTCTCTCCCTGCAGGTCCAAGCCGCGGGGCACCTGACTTAAAATGGCAGATGGAGCAAAGTAAGTGTCTCTGCAAGGCTGGGACATCCCGCCTGCAGCTCCCGGGGACGCCCCTCTCGCCCCAGGGGGATGCGTGGCCGTCCCTCCCCGCCTGGGGAGCGGGCAGTGCTGCCCCCAGCCCTGCCGTGGCCGTTCCAGCCGCTCCGTGTGTGTTTCCTCCGCAGGGTGTTCAAGAAGACGAGCCCCAACGGGAAGGTGAGTCCCTGCAGGACCTACAGGGCTGCCCCCGGTGTGGGTGGGCTCAGGGGACACGGTCTGGGTTTTCATTCCCTTTGAAATCTCCCGATTTACCTCTCCCTGTTACGATGCCTTCACTTTTCAAAAGGAATATTTTAAAAACCCTGCGTGCCCCCTTACATGTGGTGCCTGGTCTAAAACCATGAATGCCTGCAGGGTCAGAGAGCTCTGCAAGGCAACCCAGGGCTTGAAAATTCGGGGCAGTTCGATGGCAGTCACTAACCCGTTCCACTGTTCCCTTTCACCATGTGCTCCCCTAGCTGTCCATCTACCTGGGGAAGAGGGACTTTGTGGACCACGTGGAGTCGGTGGACTCTGTGGGTGAGTGGGGTCCCCCCAGGTGCTGGAAATCCCAGCATTTTCCTACAAATACCTTAAAAGAAATACCTTTAAAGATAACATCCCTTTGCAAACAAGCCCTGCTGCACTGCTGGGGGAGATGCTCAAGGGAGTGCCACCGTCCCCACGAGGGGCAGCTCCCCTCGGCCACCTTCAGCCGATGAGCAGACTATTTTCACTTTAAAAAGCACCATGTTTTTACACGGATCTTCTCTCCTGCTGCCATGCCGAGCTCTCTGCCCCTTCTTCTCTGCTTATCTGCAGATGGCGTCTGCCTGATCGACCCGGAGTACCTGAAGGACAGGAAAGGTATTAAGGCACGAGAATCCACGTTACAAGGGGCAGGAGAAAAAGCTCTGAAGCTGTCCGTGCCTTGAAGAAGGATGTGATGAATCTAGTTAACTTTATACTTAACAGTCATATTTCTGTAAATAACTTGCTTTTAATGCCAACGAGATATAAACACAGCTTTTCTTTCCTCCTTTCTCAACCCTCTCCCCCTGCGCCTTCCCTTCCTGGCACCCCTTCCTGGCACCCCCAGTGTACGTGACGCTGACTTGCGCGTTCCGCTACGGCCGAGACGACCTCGACGTTATCGGGCTGACCTTCAGGAAGGACCTCTACGTCCTGACCACGCAGATCTTCCCGCCGGTGCCCGACCAGGTGCCCAAAACCCTCACCCCTCTGCAGGAGAAGCTGATGAAGAAGCTCGGCGAGAACGCGTACCCCTTCACCTTCGAGGTAGGGGCTGCTCCTCCCCATCGCCACGGCTCCGTGGTGTGCACCGGGGCTCATCTTCGGCCACGCTCTTTATCTGCTCCTTCCCTCTCCTGCCCAGGTTGCCACCAACTTGCCCTGCTCGGTCACCCTCCAGCCGGGACCAGACGACGTGGGGAAGGTCAGATGCTGTCCCCAACCCGTGTCCCCATGGCCAAGTCTCTCGTGGGGAGGTGGCCATGAGGTGGGGTGAGGGTTGGAGGGAACTGGAAGGTGGATCCGGGGCTGGGATCTCCCGGGATGTGATGGAGCAAGGAGGGAACAAGCCTGAACCTCGGGCAGCTCGGAGCCCCCCCGCTTTGTAACCCAACGTGTGCCCCCAGGCCTGCGGCGTGGACTTCGAGGTGAAAGGGTTTTGTGCTGAAAACCTGGAGGAGAAGATCCACAAGAGGTATTTGCGGGGGAACCCTTTACTTCCCCGTGGCCCAAAACTGAACCACCAGACCATTTTGGGGTGGCCAGCTCAGAGCCGCGCCAAGGCTGTGCCGTGTCACACTTGAACTGGGGACTCTGCCTGTAGGATGGGTGCTGGTCCCCATGCCTGCCCCCTCCCCGCCCCAAGAGCAGGCTGCAGATTGCATGGTTTGCCTAGAGGAGCTGAGGTGCCCCCAAAGCCCTGTGTCTGCCCCCCTGTGCGCGGGGGTGCCCGGCAGCGACCGCTTCTCGCCCCGCAGGAACTCGGTGCGCCTCATCATCCGAAAGATCCAGTTTGCACCCATGAAAACGGGCCCCGCGCCCAAGTCGGAGACCACCCGGCAGTTCATGATGTCTGACAAGCCCCTGCACCTCGAGGCCTCCCTGGACAAGGAGGTCAGCACGGGGGCTGTCCCCTGCCTCGTGCCACCACGTGAATCCCCAGAAATGGGGACCGGGACATCTCTGTCCCCAGTCCCGCTCACCGGCCACGTAACCGAGTCTCTTCTGACTGCAGATCTACTACCACGGAGACCCCATCAACGTGACTGTCAACATCAACAACACCACCAACAAGATTGTGAAAAAAATTAAGATCTCAGGTGAGAGCGAGTGCGAGGGGCACGTCCTGGTGCCCGCTGTGTTGGTGTTGGGGCTGGGGAATGCGTGCCCGGGCCCCTGCCACCGCACCAATGCTGCTCCCTCTCGTCTGCCCCCAGTCGATCAGATCACGGACGTGGTTCTCTACTCGCTGGATAAATACACGAAGACTGTGTGCATGGAGGAGATAAAGTGAGCAAAAAAGATCTGGCAGGCAGCGTGGCATGGGGAGAAGAGAGAGGAAGTGAACGAGGAGTGGGTGGTGATGATGGTTTTAAACCGGGCAGCAAAAAAAAAAATCAGTGTTAGAAGAGCAGATGCTGAGGAAGCAGAGGAGAGGGAAGGCCATGGACATCGAGCCCCCCAGCACAACTGGGGGGTGTCCCTGGGGGAAGGCGCGCAGCTGTCCCCAGGCTGCTTCCTCTCCCCATTTTGCATCTTGAGGCCAGCTGCAGTCAGGCAAGGCCTCTGTGCCCCTGAAAAAGAGGAGGGACAGAGCAAAGGTGGGGGGGTAAAAAAAAAAAGAAGTGGTTGTAGAAAGGAACAGAAGGAGGAAATGAGCCCAGACAGCTGCGTCGGGGAGGATGGGGCAGGAAGGGGGCCCTGCCCTGCCCTGGTGTGGTGCTGAGCACCCATCAGGGTGGTGCTGGCCCTGAGCTCTCCTCTCCTGCCCCTTCCAGCGAGAACGTGGCGGCCAACTCCACCTTCTCCAAAACGTACTCCGTCACCCCCACGCTCTCGGCCAACCGTGAGAAGCGAGGCCTGGCTCTGGACGGCAAGCTCAAGCACGAGGACACCAACCTGGCCTCCACCACCATGTAAGAGCCGGGCTTGTGTCAGGAGAAAGACCCCGCTCGGGCAGCTCAAGTGGCCTCCAGAAGCTGTGCTCTCGGCCGTCCCTCCCCTCTTTGACTGCCACGTTGTGCTGTCCCTCTCCACTAACCCTTGGTGCACCCCACGTCAGTCGGGGCATGGCGGCAGCCCCAGGATCTCTCACAGGGGTAGAAAGGATGGTGGCATCTCACGGCTCCACTCTGCCTCTCTCCTAGCCTGAGGCCCGGCATGGACAAGGAGGTGCTGGGGATCCTGGTGTCCTACAAAGTGAAGGTCAACCTGGTGGTGTCCCGAGGAGGGTGAGGCTCGTGGGCACGGGTGGCAGGGACATCCCTTGCTCCCCGTGGCTGTTGGGCAGCCAGGTCCCCTTGGTCCCCTCTGGCCCCATTACCACTGCCCTTCATCCATGCTAAAACATCTTCTAGCTGATCTCAAATCAAACTCTAACACCTCCCCTCCTTTCCTTGGCTGATTTCTGTCCCTTCTCTCTGCGGTGCAGCATCCTGGGGGATCTCACTTCCAGGTAAGCAGGAGGTGCCCGTGGGGCCAAGCGCCCAGCGCCAGCACGAGGCGGTGCTCAGGGCCCATGCGCTGTGGTGCTGGGTGCATTCCCTGAAAGAAGAGCTTTCTCTTCCAGCGACGTTGCCGTTGAACTGCCCGTCATCCTGATGCACCCGAAGCCTGTGGACGGTAAGAGGCACCGCGGTGTCCTGAGCACGGGGGGAGCAGCTCTGCCCCCACTGCCACCCACACGAGTGTCTAGAAAAGCACCCGAGCATTAGGAGATGTCTCCTAAGGGCCACTGCTGTATGAGCCCCTGTGTTTGTCTCTTTCCATCCCTGCCTCGCCGTGCTGCGCGCTCATAAACGGACTACAGATAAACCAAGGTAAGTGGGGGGTTCCTTACACCTCTGGGACACAAACCACACGCAGCCACCACAGGCCGGTGTGCTGCCCCTCTGCCGTGGGACTACGGAGGTGTGCTTGGATAAACCACCCTGATTTGTGCTGGTGGCACGATGTGCTGGAACAAAACACCCAAATTCGTGCTGGTGTCACAGTGTGCTGGGACAAAACACCCAAATTTGTGCCAGTGGCATAATGTGCTTGGACAAAACACCCAGATTCGTGCTGGTGGCACGGTGTGCTGGGACAAAACACCCAGATTTGTGCTGGTGTCACAGTGTGCTGGGACAAAACACCCAGATTC
>NC_048896.1:1811853-1952776 GCF_011077185.1 Oxyura jamaicensis
TTTTTTTTTTTTTTTTTTTTTTTTTTTTTTTTTTTTTTTCCCAAAAATGCGCTTCCTGCAGGAGGGAAAGCGGCCGCCCGCTTCAGTGCCGCACTCCCGCAGCCCCTCAACGCGGGGCAAGGAGGTGCTGGGCACAAACTGCCCCGGCTGGCACCCGCGGGGGGCTCTTACAGCCCCCTGGGAGCCCCCGACAGCCTCCGGAGGTGTTACTGTAAAGCGGTTTTTGACAGCAGCTAAGGAAAAACCGACAGAGCTTTTGCACCCTGGAGCTCTTCGGTTTGGGGTTAAAGGTGCCAGTTTTACTTTCCTTTATGTTACCAGCTGTTCAAATTTGTACTGGTGCACACCGAATCACTCCGGTCTCTGTAGGAAAATGCTGGGGAAAAAAAAAAAATCGTGCTGTACGGCCGTAAAAATGCAGAGAGAAAAAATCGGGCTCTGGAGAAATTAAGAGGTTTACCAGATTGTAAAGAGAGCTACTTTTATTTATTTATTTATTTATTTTAATAGAAAAAAAAAAAAAAAAAAAACATTTCCAAAGTAAAAAGCTCCTTTTGAACTTATTGGGCAGGCAGTGGTAGGAGGGAGAGGAGCTGATGGACGGGCTGCAGTGAGGAAAGAGAAAACCAGCACAGCTTTAGCAGTTATTATCATACAGATGCTAAAATATCAGGGATTCCTGGGATTTGTTTTTTTACTAATCGTACCATAATTGCATGTAACATATTTTTCCTAAGGATCAATTTTCTGGAATGATGTAAATATAACAAAATCCCCATTTGCACTAACAAGAAAACTGCATTTCTGAAAAATAAAAATTTAAAAAAAAAGAAAGAAAAGAAAGGAAAAAAAAAAAAAAAAAAGCTGAAATAGAAATCCTGAATCCCCAAAGCCAGAAGTCAAATTAAAAGGAAGTGTGAATGATGAGCTGAAGAAAAAATTGACACAAAAATGGGATTTTTAAGCCTTGTAGAAATAGCAGAAAGGGTCAGCTATTTGGGCTGCTTTGTGCTTTCCACCATTATCCCCAGTCCCAAGCTGGTGCTGGAAGCTGTGTGATGCTACAGCTTAGGATACCTTGAAGTCAGTGCTGCCTAGAGCAAGAATGCATGCTCTAGCTAGCTGCACAGGCACTCATATGCTGTCTTGTACTCACAAATATTGGCTTTGTTGCACCCTCTTACATGTCCGAAAGCCCACAGATTCTGGGAAGCCGTCAGGATGTGTGCACCAGGAGGAGCCCAGCTCCCTGCGTCCTCTCCCACCGATGTCAGTCCGCAAGCAGCCGCTGACATCAGTGGCGAAGGGGCGAGACATTAAAATAGAGCATTCCAGGGCTATTGCGAAGAGGTGCTGCCAGTGCTTACCCGACCTGGGGGATCCTCCGCCAGCTGGGAGCTTGCAAAATTAATTTGCACCAAGTCTGCAATCTGTTTTTTATTTTTTATTTTGTATTTATTTGTTTATTCTGTTGGTGGTGGGTATTTTTTTACCTTTTTTTTTTTTGGTTAGATTTCATATACTAGCTGTCTTTGGTAAGAAATGAAAATAAGAGGCGGGGGGAAAGCCTCTAAAAGAGCGTGGTGATGACCGAGGAGCTGCCGCTCCGGGTGCTGCTCAGAGGCGCGGTGCCCAACAGTGGTGTTACACACACGAGCAGCCTCAAGAGCACTCGCACATGTGAAGTAAGCCAGTGTCGCTTTTTGACCAAATTATGAAAGTGTCCATTGATTCGTTTCGGAGAAGAGAATGTCAAAATGACATGTGCGTTTAAGGCTCCAGCAGACACCTCGAGGAGTTGAGTGTGTGTTTCAAATTGCATGGGAAGGCAAAATTAGTCAATTCCTGTGAGCAGGAAGGTACAAAAAATCCTCCGTCAGGCTGAATACATTTTTTTGTCCTTATATACGTGGGGGAAAAGCTGCCTGTAATTTGCACGAAAAATGGAGAACTGCAAATGGCAGCGGTGTGTGCATAACAGGAGAAGGTTATCGGTCGTACAGCGAGGCGCGGACCCAGCAGGTACCTGTTGGTGTGGAACTGAGCCTCATCGTTCTCCCAGTCAAATTAATGGCATGGGACAGGTCTGAATATTTCTTAGACAAGCACCAAGTAACAGCAATGTGTAACTTATGGGGACGCCTTCCCATTTTCCACGAGTTGACTTTGGGGCTGCTTTGTGTTGGGATGGAGCACAGCAGCAGGGAGATGCAGTGGGAGCAGGAGTCCACCAAGGGCTCCGTGTTTGCGGCCATCACTGTGGGTGATTTCTGTTCCTGTTTCCAGGTGGGAGCTCCAGCTCTTCTCCAGTGACCTCCAGCGGTGGGACGCCCTCTCCTCTCAACCCGCTGCTTTCCCCGTCGTGCTCCCCTCCTGCCTTCCACCTGTCAGCGAGCAACATCGGCGTGCCGTGCCCCGAGACCTACCTGCACAGCCTCAGCCTGCCCCTCTACTACAAGATCTGCCCCGCGAGCTTCCTGAGGCAGCAGTCCCTCGTCTTCCCAAGCCACGAGAAACTGGGAGGCGCCAGCCCGCCGGCTTTGCCCCACTTCATGGTGGATATGCCCAAACTCTCTGCCCTCGGCATAACAAGCCTGAAAAATGGTAAATCCGAAGACTTGAACGGGCAGTGCCTTCAAGTACCCAGTTCTGCTAGTCAAATGCTGTATGGATTACATGCATCTGGAAACATTTTCCCATCAAGTCCCATTGCTCGGGAAGCACTTAATTGTTCTTTACATCCTCCATATGGCTTGTACGGTTATAACTTCTCCGTGCCATCTAGACTGATGAATGCAGCAAGCCATTTCAAAGTGAGTGACAGCATTCCAGCTTCTTTTAGAGATGGCAGATGTAATCACTCTAACTGGCACTCGACAATTAACCATTGCCTTTAGTGGGATTTTGTAATATCTCTAAGCATTGGCGTGTAAAGCGAGCCTGTTCCTCAGCCATACCCAGGGGCTCGCTAGTTTCTGAGTACGAAATACTGCATGGGGCAGGAGTGCTCTGTCTAGGCCGATCATTTTTGGTGGGCAAATGTGTCGTGTTGCCAGGAGTGTGGAGGATCTGGGAGCGAGGATTTGCGATGATCCGCAGCAAGGCGATACCTGTTGGTGGTATTTATGTCACGGTTGTAGGTTAAGAGCGAGCTGTACAGTCACCTTTTTCATATTTGCACTCTGAAGCGGGAACGTAGCCGTATACACTTCCACAAGTACGTTTTCCTGAAACTATCTAGCTTTCCTTTAGTTAGCTCAGAGCCCTGTGAGCTCATCCCACTGGAGATTTTCCACGAAACCCAGAGGGGCTGTCTGAGGCCTCGAGGTGCCCTGCGTGGCCAGGCGCTTGGGCGTGCTCTGCCGCTGCCTTGAGTCCCGATTAACCACGTGGAAGTGCCTCGGTGCTCCAGGACCAGGGTGACTCGGCTCTCAGAGCAGGAACGTGAAGCCGAGGCCCTGCTGCCGAGGTGAAGGAGAACAGGACAAGCGACCAGGGGCTGTGGCACGGAGCCCGGAGCCCCTCTGCCACGTGCTGCCAGGAGCAGGGCACCAGGTCTGGTCCACACCGGGGGGCTTGGCTCAGAGACCTCGGCAGGGAAAAATGCCTCCTGAAGCTGCTGGAGAACGTGGGTTGTTTCTGGAGAGCTGCAGCTCAACCAGCCCCAAAGCACAAGACTGGAAATCCCTTCCGAAAGTCCTGTTTGTTTTATTATAACCTGTGGATATTCTTGTTATTCCTGTAAATAATCTCTAGTCCCAGGGGCACAAAGTAACTCGCAATAAATCGGGGCACAGATTATATTTTTTGTCTGATCAGCTCTCAGTCCGTACCTGAAGCCAGTTTTATCACTCAATATATGACAGAGATTTGAAAAAAGTGCTTGAGTGGGGCCAGCCGTATTTTGGGATTAAGATAAGAGAATCCTGTATTTACAAACATAACACAGCAATATATAGGGATTAAACGTAGGTTTAAGAATCAAAACCGGTATCAGAGTCCTGGTTTTATTTTCATCCACGGCAGACACCAAATTAAGAACAGAACAAGTGGTTCAAATAACAAAAAGTCACACTTTTACTTTCACGAGACTTTGCTAAAATCAGCCAGCACTGCTTTCCCCAACGTGCTTGGAGCAGCCAGAGCCCCGGGTGACAGCAGCGTGCAGCGGTAAGCCCCGCCGGCCCCGCCAAACAGTCTGTGCAAACCTGCTTTCTCATGCTGTTCCTTAGCAGTTTATCTCACTGTTTTTATTTAAAAAAAGGAATGTTTTTTCCTCTGGGAGTCCTTGTTTCCAAGCTGTCACTCACTGCCGGTGGGCGAGGCTGGCACGGGTCCTGCGAGATGCGGGGCGATCCCCAGGGCTGGGCGCTCTGCTCGTGGTCGTGCTTGCTGGGAGGCTCTTCCCGATCAGTCACGGATTTGCGGGTGGATGCAGGGGGCAATGTCCAATTTTCCAAATAGCAGCAGTTGCGTAAAATATTCCAGAGCTGCCGGCCATGAGCTGCTGATCCAAAAAGCCAGTGTTTGTCTAGCCGAAGACTCGACCGATGATGGATAGCTCTTTTCAGGACAGACAATCTTATAACAATAGCTGTTTGAATTCAGGTCAGATAAATCCCATCTACTGCAGCTGAGCAAATTCCCCCCCGCAGTGGGACCCACGGCAGCGCTGCTCAGGAACCCGGGGACCCGGGGAGGCTTTGGGCGGAGGCGGCGATGCTCTCGGTGGAAATTCATTCGCTGGGTTTGTTCATACCATGCCGTAATGGTTCTGCTTATGTGAGACAAACTGCGCCCAAAGTAGCCTGCATGGCACAGAAAGTGGGGAACTTTCTAGCGGGGAAGTCAGGCATGTTGCCATCACCATCGGTATAATAAATCACTATTTATTAAATGTGAAACTGGGGAAACCGAGGTCAGCACTTCAGGTGAGACCACGTGCCTGTAAATGCACATACGTTATGTGCTGCTTTGTGCTTCCTCCCTTTAATATGATTTGGAGACCTGTGACAATTGCAAAAGTTCTCAGTTTTCTGGACATAGGTGGTGAATAAGAACATAAACACAGTTACTACTTTGCTATGGTTTAATGGGAACAGGGAGAAAAGAAGCAAAGTTTTTCAGACAGGTTGAACTTGCTCAGCAATCTCAGCTGTTAGCCACCTGACCTTTCCCAAGAGAAGCCTGAAGTTACTCCCAGATAGCTGATCACATTTACAGAGCTCGGCAAATGAAACCGGCAGCGCTCACGGCGCCGCGTTTGTCCTCCGCGCTGGGACGTGGGATGGGCTTGGTGTTCAAACAGCAAGAGGCTGATCTAAAAACCACGGAGACAAAAATAAAATATATATATATAAAAACAACAATAATGTTTTTAATCAATGGGCAGTTTACTGTCCAGCCTCACCAAAATCTCATGGACGCATCGGAGAAGTTTAAAGTTGGCCAAATGCGCAGAGGGAGCGTTGGATGGAGCCGCACTGATAGAAGTGCCTTAGTTTACATTTGATCTTTTGAGGTTTGGTCTGTAATTAGATGATAATTTGTATCACAATTATGCAAAACAAACGAGGATTGGCTAGCAATGTAGACCAGAACAAATAAGCACACGGAACATTTGAAATGTATCCAGTATTAAAACTATTTACATGTGTGGCTCAGGCCACATCGGACATGTTGTTCCAATAAAGTTACAGAAAGGGAAAAGGCCAGTATCGGTTCCTACGAAAGTTTCAAATGTTCATGTTTACAAATTTGTATTGCACATTAATATGTAAACACACACTATAAGAAACAGATGACTCCGCAGCATTTGTGCGTCCTTTCTTCTTAGATTTGTGTGCACCGAACGCACAAAATGCGCAGCGACTCTTGTAAAGTGGGGATAACAAAGCTGAACGGGAGGTGCTGCGTCCGACCACGTCATTCTGAAATCACCAGCCCTGCCACTAGTTTGTGTGAAGTCATTTTACAGCAAACAAGAAAAAAAACCTCCTTGCAACCTGTCCACAAGACCGTGACATGCTAGCCACCTTTTGCTACCCCATGATTTGTGATTTGGGGTGCAGGCCCCGGGCACCCTGTCCCGTACGGGGCTGGGTCCGTGCAATTCGCAGCCTCCTGGCCCCGGAGGAGTTACAGCAGTGCCGGGCAGCCTGGATGCAGCCCTCGGAGCTGCTGGGAACGATCCTGGCTGCTTGCAGATGTTGGGTATTACCCTGCAAGCTGCTCACGCTTACTAGAGCTTTCTCTGAGCTTGTGTAGTTTCTGAATTTTATGGTTATTTATAAATCCACTTCTCCTCTCTGTCCCTCCGGTGACATTCATGAGAAGAACCTACCGTCTGCTTCCTTACATCAAACAGTTTCCTTCCGCATGAAGCAGATTGCTTCTCCGAAAGCACCGAGCTTGGAGTTTATTGTGGCAATTAAGCAGAAGAAGTATTCCAGGTTTCGCGAGGGACCCTTTGAGCTTATAAATCAAACGACACAAACCAGAAAGTAAAATTCAAGACCTTTCTGGAGAGGAAAACACCGACATTAAGGGAAAACCCCAGGTAAAAGTAATATTTGCTGCCTGAAGAGGCAGTTCCTGAACAAAGCCAGAGACAGGGGCAGGGGTTTGGGATGGTTTCTGCCTCTCTGAAGTCAGAAGATATATTGGATGCACTAAAGAGGTTTTCAGACATTTTCTGTTATCGTAAAAGCTTCACTCCTTCAGATTTTGAGGGAGCAGCTTTTCGTTCAAATCCACTTTTTCCTTCTTGGCTCCAGATCTCCTCTCGGAGCTGGGTCCCAGCTCCAACAATTTCCTCCGTGCGCGGCGGGCAGCTGGGAGCACTTAGCAGCTAATCAGCCCAATTCTGCTCACCTGCCTGAGCGATCCCTGACAGGTCCATCTGCTTCCAGTCAGGCTGCAAACAAAACGGGGCCTCGGCTGCAAAGGGGAGGAAAGAGCAACGGAGCGGTGGGGTTGCTTGTGGGTACCCATGCTGATGCTCCAGGGATGCTCTGGGGATGGTCACTGCCCTACCCCTTCACCACAGACCTGCGACCTAAAGCCAGCAGAAATTCACTTCTTTATTTAGGTTTATAAAGACATGCTTGCTGTTTTTCCACTCACCAGGAAGGTTTGAAATACTGTCAAAGGGACGTGGCATTAAACATCAGTAGAGTTGCGGAGGGAGGGACCACGATACCTGTTAGGGTGGCTGTGTGCTGCCCTGGCAGCATCCACCTCACCCCAAATGCTCGGCAGCTGGAACCATCATCTTCCATCATATGTTTCTTTAAATGCCTTGGAGGCCCTGCCCTTGACAGATGTTAAATACGCTGCAGAAAAGGCCCTGCAAATTTATGGCGGTTTGCTAAATTTGAGGGTGGGATTGTGTTTTGTGGGTGTTTTCGATAGCAGGACAAAAGGGAGCAATCCAGGTGGCTGGGCTGATTTATCCACCACTGGCACCACACACCTTCCATGCAGGCTCAAAAAAAAAAAAAAAAAAAAAAAAGTATAATTCATAAATACAAATAAAAAAAATTACCCGGTGAGGGAATACAAAATGCTCCCCTGTGAGCATTTCCCCAGGGCTTTACAGGCACAGGTACAAGTCACAGGCACAAATGCCCCCGCACCATACAGTTTTTATTCAGGCTCACACAAATACCTCAATTTCCACAGTTTTCCAGTAAATCATTGCGTACACCCCCAGCAAAATGCTGGCAATCTTAAAGTGGAAAACTAATGGTCTTATAAGCATTGACCACCAACCAATTTTCTTCTATCGGGTAAAAACTGTCATGAATATTCAGCTGCCTGCTCCGGGACGAGCAGGTACCGCTCAGCATCGCTCTCAGCATCCCTCTCCTCTGTGCACTGACAACACTTTTAGATTCAGAGCTTTACCAGTTTCTTCCTTTATCTTCATTAAAAGTCTTAACCGTAAAATTAATTGAAGTTGATAAGCCATTTCCTGTATCGTATTTCTTCCAGCGTTATCAATATTGCTAATAAAAACATAGATTGAAACAGTATGTTGTAATGTCCAGGATATAAGCCAGGTTTTGCTGCAGCTCAGATAAATATGAATTTGGCCTTTGGCTTTCATAAAAACAGGCTAATGTCTCTATCGGGGCTATTCAGGCGGATAACATCAGCCCCCTCTGCTTCAGTGCTCAGCACTACCAGTATTTAGGTGAGCGGCGGGCTGTTGGAAGAAACAGAGCTCTATTTGCTGAAGAGTTTCCAGATTAAAGCTAATCAAAGCAAAGCGACCCCCGAGACTTCATCTCAGCCCGAAACCCAATGTCTCCAGGGCCTTCACGCTCTGAAGTGCCGACGCTCCTCGTGTTGGCTTGGCTTGGGCGTTCTCTGCGGCAGAACTGCGGATGAGAAGACGTTGCCACGAGATATTTCAGGAAGAGGATGGGGAAGGGTTGGTTTGGCTAGAGCTCTGTTGCCTCGGCAGTTTCTCCTCTCCTGGCTGATATTCCAACTTTCTAAAGTGGTTTTGGGTCAAGCCCTGTTGTGTGGCGCTGGAGGGCTGCGCCTCCCCACGTGGGGAAGACCTGAGAGGAGTCAGGAGCCCTTCAGCACGATGCGAGCCCCGAAAGCCTTCCCGTTAGCTGCTGATCCCGAAGACGGGCCTTGCCAGCTCCCCGGCCACGGAGACACGCATAAGGCGGCTCCAAGCCAGCGCTCCCCCAGTGATAGAAATAAAACGTACTTCTAAATTGTTTCTGAGTATCACCCCATGCAGCTGGAGTCACGGGCCGTAAAAAGGAGGAATTTCACCGGGTAGGTCTCCGGGACGCAGAACAGCCCATAAAGGAAAACGAGCTGCAGCTCTGCTCCAGCTCGGTGGCAGGGATGGCTCCCACAAACGGGGGTGGGTTCGCCCCTCGTGGGGTGAAACCGACCCCAGTGCGGGCAGCACGGAGCCGGTGCTCGCCCGCAGACTTCCCCTCCCTCCCGCTGGCATCGAGAACCCGTTGGTAGCGCATCGGCAGGAGGATTGAACGCCCAAGAGCACGGAAACGTTTTCCCCTTGATAGGCAGAACGAGCCCAGGAATAGCAATTCGTTGTCTAATGGCAGGAAAGAAAATTAGAGGCCTCGCCACGAGGAGGATTTGCTGTGCAGCAGGTGAAAACACGGATGGGTGATTTTAAGACAATTTGTCAGTTTAAAAAAATAATCAAAACATACGCGGGATAGGGGGAAGCACTCTGAGCGCTTTATTTCCAGTAATTGTGCTTGGTCAGTTTTGATCTCGCAGTTTCTGCTTTGACAGCCATGCTCGCCCCAAAGCCAGCCTGCACGCTCTAATTCTGCTGTCTTTTTTCTTAAAATAGGACACACCTGCGAGGAAGGCGAGTTTCTTCAAGACATTCCTGATCTGGAGCGTATTAAGCTGATATTTTTGTTTTGTATTTTTGATGATTTGCTCCAGTGATAACATAATAGCATGATATTTTGCCTGGGATTGATTAAAACATTTCTTTTGATCAGAGCAGCAGATTGAAACAGTTGTTTATTACTGGACAAAGCTTCAAGAAAAAAAAAAAAAAAAAAAAAAAAAGAAAGAAAGAAAAGGAAAGAAAAAGAACGTGGCTCTGGGTTGCTGTTGAGTCTGCTTTTTTGCCAGGGGAATTTCCTTCGCTTTTGGAAGCGGTGCAAAATTCCCTGTTTCTGCTTCAGGACTGGAGCAGCGAAGGCGGGGAGGGTCTGGCCACCACTTCCCCAAAATTAGAGGAGGTAAAAAAAAAAAAATTGGAGGTAGGGATGGGAAGGGAAGGACTGGGCTGCCCAAGGGGCAACGCATCGTGCTGACAGACAGCAGATGAGATCTTGGTCATTTGTTTTTCAGCTCCACGGGTGTTGAATAAAACTTGTTTTTCAGTCTCAGAACGCACCGCGCCCCGGACTCAGCATTTCCTAGAAAAGTCATCCTTCCAAGCTGCTTGAATCGCTGCACATTTCAAAGCTACCTATGCATTAACCTTCAGACTTCAGCTAAAAAGCTCTTTTTTTGCTTTCAAACCGAAACCAGAGTCATATTGTTACAAGCCGACAACATCTGAATGTAAATGTGTTGTTTTGGTTTAACTCCAGTTGCTATAAAGACTTTCAAGAATATAGATTTTAATTACATAAATATTTTTAATAAAATCCCACATTTAACTGCTGGCAAGACTGTAAGGGGAAAAAAACAATAATATCTGGCTCTGTCTCTTTGACAGAACAATTCTTCAAGTTACATTTGCCACATCCACGCAGCTGTGACCAATAACTCCGCTGTCTTTATTATTCTCCTATGATATGAAATTAAAATGAACTGGAAATGTTTATGCCACAAATGGCGTGCAACACATTAAACAGATAATGCAAGCTAAGGTTTTGCTTAAAGCAGCGAGTTCCTCCTCCAGCAGGACCACGCTGTAACTTAATCCACGCTTTTCCCAGGCAGCGGAGATTGCTGCTCTGTCGAAAGCCTCAAACACATAACAATATCTTCATTAAAGAGGAATTACTTCCATCTCACCATTCCCAGGTGCCACTGAAAGCGAGGCTTTGTTTCATGTGGCCAGTTTCAATTACTGTGTTTACATCAGCAGATTCCTTGGCTTCATGGAACATTTTTAGATAAATCTATTTCGGTTTTTGTTTGCTTCCCCTTGGCTTTTCCCCGCAGCGTGTTTATAAGCTGCATATTAATTCGTTGGTCATGCCTTTGGTATTTTTCACCGCTTTCAAAAAAAAAAAAAAGGACCCCATCGCATTCAATCATCTCAGCCCAACACGCTTTTTCCTTGTTTGCACCGATCGATAAACTGAGCTCCATCGAACTACTCCAGGCTGGTAATTCTCCCAGGGCGTGCACCTGCCCCCCGTCTGCCTGGCACTGTCCCCCCGGGGCAGGCAGACGCCAGCCCCGTCCCCCTTGGGACATGGGGTGGCTGCGGGCTGAAGCCACGGGGAAAGGAGGGAGCTGGGAGCTGCAATCCAGGAATGCATTTCCCACACCCCTGCGGCACGGTCTAGCGGTGCTGGGACATCAGAAGCGTGAGGAATGGTGTCTGCAAGTCCTGCCTGCTCCCAGCACTTCTGTCAGCAGCTCTGTGCCCCCTTCCTTCACCCTTGGCACACTGCGCACACAGCACTAAGGCTGCTGTCCTCTGAAATAACAGCAGCAGTTTTATTATTAGGAGCCCCTTTTGCACCAATTTTGTTAAAATACAGCTCTCCACAGTGCTAGCAAACAAAAGATAGATTCAAATTCTTTCTGAAAGCAGGAGCAACTTTGAAATACAGGCTTGGAGTATATTGATTCTAGATTTCAGCACTGATTTTTCATAGAGGATTTTTACCTTTCCTGGCACAGAAACCCAGAGGTGAACATTTCTCTGATTTACAGCTGCAGAGTTTGAGGCATCTGCAGATGGGGAGGCATTCTGCAAGACAAGCAACTGTCCCTGCATCGAGGTGAGAGCGAGAGGCAGCCAGGGCAGACCCGAGCCATGCGAGGGCTCAGAGCCTGTTTTTGGTTGCCCACCGTGCCTGGCCCCAAGCTCTTGGCAAAGGGAAAGGTCTGATCCTGCCATGGGAAACACCTCCTGCCGTCACAGCTTTTGGGACTGCAGCATTTGGCTAACACCGCTGTCAGTGTACCCATGGGTGCTGTTGCACGGGCCCAAAGCACACACTGGGACAAAATGTCCCCATGCCATGGGACGAGTTTGCAGCTTGGGTGCCTCCAGCTGAGCCGGAGCAGCAGCAGCAGCAGCAGCAGCAGCACCCCTCCTCCCCAACCTCCCCACCACCACCACCTCCCCAAATGGTTTTTAAGCTCGGCCACGATCATGTGAAAATGGAGCAGCCCAAATTAGCCGTGAACCCACCGTTTTGGGCAGCTCTCCCGTCCTTCCCACCGCAGCACACAGGCATCCCACTGTCCGGAGGCACAGCTGACGTTTTTTTGGCACGCTCTGAATTGCACTTGGACAGGAACCCACAAAAACCTCTCCCCGCGGCTCTGCCTCGGCCAGCCCGGGAGCTGCACGAGACCCAGCTCCCATCAGAGGTCCCCTAATATCGCCTGTCGTGGGCGATCCGTGGCGTCCCGGGCTGACTGCTAATTGCTAATGGTCTGCAGCGGAGCGCTGAGTGCCGCTGCACGACGCTGGCTCGAGGCGTGCACGCTGGCAGCACGTCACGTCGGATTTGCGTTAATATTTCAAAGCCTTACAGAGCAATGCTCCCCCGAAGAAGTCCGACTGTCTAGCCCCTGCAGAATAAAAGGCCAGAGTTAAATGTGCCCGTTAAGGGTGTGGGGGGGTTGTCCCCACGAAGCAGAGCTTAATTAGCACCCGCTGATCGCGGCGTAAATCTCGCCGGCGAGGGAAGGAAGCGAGCGGCGGCGCGAGCTGTCAGCAGCTCCCTGGGATCTGACAGGGTCCAACAAATGCTTTCCACATCCTGACCCCGCACGTCAATCAGCGCTCGGGGAGAGCCCCTCGTGCTGCTCCCACCGCCCGGCCCCGCTCCCTGCCCGCTGCCCTTCGGGATGGCCGGGGAGTTCCTCGGCACAGGCAGGGAAGGGTCCTGCAGGAATGAGCCTTTCAGGCTGCTCCAGGAACACCGGGCCAGTTTCAATCTCGGTTCTATCTCAGTAACCCAAAGTATAACTCAGAAGTCAGCTTCTAACGTTTCCATTCAGGGTGAAGAATAATATTCCACTTCCCCCCCTGCACCCCAAGTGATTTTCATTTCACGGGGGCTGGGGGGCTGAGCTCAACGTGGACGTGAGCTTTGGAGCTGAACTAAAGGATATGAACGTGCTAAAGAAAATACAGCAGAGACGTGACATAGAAATGCCTGCGTTAAGCTCTGCGAGGGAGCCGATTTAATACAGCAGGGAGCTGTGACAAAACATCACACTTAACGCAGTGAAATGTGTGAAAAACCCTTCTTGGTGTCGGCGGCACTCACGGCAGCTGGAACCGCTCCCTGCCCTCGGATCCAGCACGTGTTCGGCTGCACCAGCCCTGCAAATACTGATGTGCTCAGCACGCGCCCAGCTCACACCTCCCTCTTGCCAGGGGCTCGGTTCCCCACCACCTCTCCTGGACATGTGTCTGGGGGCATCTCGAGGGGCTCCTCAGCGGGGTCGGTATCTAAAATACACCCCAAAAAAATGACAATAGGGTTTTTATCTTCTTCACACAGGTGTTAGGGCGCTACAGCAGCAAATAATGTATATTTTTATGTGCAGCCTAAGCAGAATTGTCAGGACGTGGTCAGAGCCAAGATCTGGGAAGACATCGAGGTTGCTCCGAGTGACCAGAGCTGCTCGGTGTCCCCACGGGGCTGGGCCGAACCCAAACGTGCACAGACCGGTGATGTTGCACAGCGGTGGACGTAAGCATCCCGCCCTGGCTGCTGGGAGAGGAGCTGAGCCCTGGCCCCGTGCTGAGGGACAGGGGGAGAGCAAAGCATGCAGCTGCCATCAGTTCGGTCACATCACGGCGCCTGCACTAACCCGAGCCTGGGTGGGTGTCTTGTTACCGTTCCCGGGACGAACTGCTCGTCTGGGAGGCAATGATAAAGTTCACTTGTGACTAATGAGGGCCTTTTCGTTCAATTAATTAAGGGCCCGTGCTTTGCAAATGACGACTTTCATTTATTTATTTCTGTCAGCCTGACAACCGTTTGGATGTCTCTGTCCCCACCAAGCTACTGCCAAGGTGCTTGTGGGGAGGAAAAATTGAAAAAAAAATGCAAAAAAAAAATTTACTCCTTAATTTGGAAAATACACCCTTTCTTAAGCATCCAGTCAATATTACTGTGTTAAAAATAAATTGCTTTAAGAATGAATGTTTAAAAAAAATGCTGAAGAATATTTTCCCTTTTGGAGGACCAAACTTAATCTGTTCTCCTTCTGAAGACAAAGGGAATTGGTTTTATTTTTGAAATTAAGCTGTTATTTGGAAACATAGCGTATTTCTCACCTGTACCATTCACCTGTGCTCACTTCTATGCAACACCAAGAATTTAAAGGGACAAAATTTAATGGACAGATTGCAAGGAAGCCACTTGCAGGTGAACACCAAGGTCTACAAAGCTCCAGCACGTCACTGAGGCAGCAATAAGCAAAGCAAGAGATTGAGAATCCAGTGAAGAGCACCCAAAGGGTTTGGTTGTGGCTTTGCTTTGGAAATTGATGTCCCACACCCCACTGCCTGCCCGCAGGGCTTCCTGCTTGGGGTCATCCCTCGGAAAAAAGGAAAGGCGCACGCAGACGTGGCCCTTGGCTGCACCGCGGGGTTCTCCCCTTTGCTGGGGGAATTATTTCTTTGTTACTTAATCATCTGTAATTATCTCCTGGAGTAAATTCTGTTGGTGCATCAATTTTCAAACACAACATTCGTTTTTATCAGTCATGTTTATTTAATTTTAGCTGATTAGCACAGAACCTAACAAGTGGCTTAGACTAACAGTGTGTCACTGCTGAAGTATTTTGTAGGTAACAAGAAGACATGGAATAGTGCACATGTTGCTTTGTCTGCATTAATCTATTTACATTGTAATTCTTCAACTGTTTTTAATGGCTGGTTCAGCTGGAAGTGATTAGTTGCCCAAATTAAAGCCACATTTCTCACTTTGTGCACCGCGAAGGTTTTCGGTTGTTGTCTTTTCGTTGCTTTTTGTTTTTCGAATCAAGACAGATATCACTCAAAAACCCATGAAATCCTATTGAGGGGCTGATCCCGCTGCTCGGCTCCGTGCTCCCATTTATCCCTTTTAAGCCAAATACTTGGACGGGCCCCGGGCTGCTGTGTTTGAAGGCTGCTCGTCCCGGCTCCTCTCGTCTCCTGGCTGAGGCTCCTCCAGCTCTTCCCACAGCACCGCAGCCAGCTTGAAACCCAGACCTGGGGCTGTCCGAGATGGCTTCCATCCGTGGTCCCTCTTGGTAAGCACGACGTGACACCTCGTGGCTTCGCCCTGTCCTGGAGCAGCGTGCTAGGGCTGCAAGGAGATGCCAGCCTGGAGGGAAGGGGCAGCAACCTGGTCTGCACCACGTTGTGCTCACCTCAGAGCTCCTGAGAGGGGCTTCCTGGAGAAATTTTCCTTAGGAAGTGCTATTTAATTACATTTTGCCTAGAAAAAAAAAAATCTGGAGGAGGTGTTGCCGTGCTCTCCTCTCACAAAGGTGAGGAGCAAAGTCCTGCTGCGCCCTCCCTGGCCCTGAGAACACCCCATAAGGTGGTACCCATGGGAAGGGGGATGCAGGGCAGGAACCTGCAGGGAGGGGGATTCACCTGCTTATAGCCCAAAGTGAGTCTTCTTCACTTAAGACAACACTCAAGCTGAATAAATCGAGCATTTGCACGGGTTCTGTCCCAAGGCAGAGCTCACCTGGCCCAGGGCGCTGCTTGCTCCAACACCTCCCCCCCAGAAAGGGGGACAGCATTCCCCAGCAAGTTTGCTGCTCCTATCGCTTTGTCACAACCTGAGAGCCCCTCGAATATTTTGGTGTATTTAATTATCCTATCTGCAGCATCTGTAGCTCATTACATGCTCGGGCTGAGGGTGCGCGGAGTCAGGTTGCGCGGAGGCAGAGGTCAGAGCAGCCTCCAGCCCGGCTGGGCCACGAGGCACAGCAGCCAGCCAAAAGAGCCAACGCTGCTCCGTGCCGACCACCAGGACCCTCTCACTCCAGGGAAATAAAGGAAGGTAGCCAATTCCTCCTGGCTACCCAGTGCCTCGAGCACCTGAAGCACACGGGGCAGCCCTCTATTTCTTGCGGCTCGGTGCACCAGGGCTGGTGCTTCGCAGCACCCTCCCTGCTCCACCACATCTTGCTTTTAATATACTGCCCAGCATTAATCAAACGCTTTGGAAGCATCCTGTATCAGCTCTGCAAAGCAGAGCTTAAATGATTTACTGGCAGATTCTTTCAGCTCCTGTTAGCCCCCTGTTTTGCTTTCATGTCAGTAGCAGAGGTCAGCAGCGGGAGGAGATGCATGCTTTCACTTTGTCTCACATTTGCTGCTGTCATTCTAACCCCGCTCGGGTCCCTGCAGAGCAGCAGGATGCGTTCATGCTCGCAGCCCTCTATGCTAATTGATTTTAGGGAGCCCATTCATCAGTTTAATTTAGTAGATCACCCACCAGGTTTGCTGTTCACTGTCAAAGGTAATTCAATTAAAAGCCAGAAGTGTGACTAACTATTCGATGCTAAATATGCTTAGCAGCTGTGTTGCTGTATCTTCTCCATCCTATTCTGTCTGCAGAGCAGCCCAGGCACAGCATGCAACCGAGCCATACCTTGGCTGATTAATGTACACAACAGCTCGGCAGCAGTGCCAAAAATTAAGCCCAAATGCCTTCTTCAGTATGCAACAACATGCAAATGTCTAAATGTCATAGTTCCAGGAGAAGAAAAAAAAAAAAAGCCTCAGAAGTGCTGAAAGTCACTGGATAAAATGGTTGAATTAAATCTGTGCATCTGTCGTTTTGTGGGGGGTTGTGTTGTTTTTTCAAAAAAAAACTTCACAAGAATCAAACTAATTCTCTTTCATTCTTACTTTTAAATACCTATTTTCTCCCTTCGTCATCGGTCGAGGCTCCTGCGAAAGCCACCCGACAGATTTAATCCCACTGCTGAAGCTGTTTGGGAATCAGGCAGACATCAGAGCGCTTGTCTGAAGATGTTTCTATTAAAGATGGGGGAGAGGGGGGAGAGAAGCCTCGCTGAATTCCTCCGGGCTGACAAACTGCTTTGACACTTGTCTGTTGGCATCGGTCACTCATTTGGGGTTTGGTGGTAATTAAGCGCATCATTAGTGCTCCTGTTGTATGCCATGGGACAAAATGGTGTGTCTGCTTAACAGATTAGAGGAAAACATTATCTGAAAAGCGCAGGTAAACAAGACACACGTCCCCTAACCTTTCACCCCTGGGGAGCAGGGTTCACGTCCCACCAGCCCTGGTGAAGGGGCGGCCGGCACCGCCGGGGGGCTGGGGGCACGCCGAGAGATTCCCCAACTGCAGAAACCCCTGTGCAGAAACCAGCCTGTGCTCTCCTGCAGTGATGTCCTGAAATTATTCATTTTGAAATGAATGAGGCACTGAAATGCTGAGCACTTAATACAGCTCCCATTTCACAGGTCCCGTTCCATCAGCTTGCGCCCTGCGAGTCCAACCCCGTACAAACGCTGAGGTTTTCCAGTTTCCATGAGCTAAAGATGATCAGTGACCTCCAGCAACAGCCCAGCAGCCTTCCTACGTGGCTTTTTGTAGAGCAGGAGGCGGAATACTTGTACTATTCTGTAAATAGCATCCTGAGAAAACATCCAGATTTCCCAAGCATCACAATAAACCTTTCCAATGCTGTGTAATTAAAAATATTATAAAAATACATATTTAAAATATTTGTTTAAAAAAAGCAATGACATAGTTAAACATAATAATTACCACTAGGTAAAGTACATTAATAATCCTATTTTTACAAATAGAAATATCTCTGCAGAAGAAACTGCTACAGCCACACACTTTGTATAGAGATATCAAGCTTGTAAGCAGCGAAACGCTTGCAGCGACGTAACTGGATCAGCAAAGGCTTTGATATACAGTCACTGCCAGGAATCCTTTATTTGTTGTTGCTATTGAATCCTTCCCTTCTTCTGGCATTAATAAATTAAGGCACCTGCTATACAAATCAGCAGAAATCTGGAAAATCATTATCACTTCCATGCGGAAACAACGTCCATCAGCAGTGAACAAATGGGGGATGTCATCTACGCGGGACTTTAAAAAAAAGATTCTGTTTGTCAAATTACTGGAGGAAAAGTCGATCTTACTGTTATGGACTTTATCCACTTCCAGGTCATATCAATTAGTTACAGCAGTCTCGTGGAGACTGGAACTAATTTACAACACTCGGAGCGGGACTGCCTGCCATTCCTGCGAGTTTCAAGTCCCTCGCTGGGGCTCCGTGCGGGTGCCTGGAACTGCAACATCACCAGCAAGAGAGCTGAACGGCTCTGGCGTTAGCCCCTTTCCCAGCAAGGGACAAAAAATGAAGTCCTGACTTTTCCAAGTGAAATCTCTCCTATAGAAACTACAACACCACGTTAAAGCTTTTTGGAGTGATCTTTGAAAAAAAAGAACAAATCTGAAAAGTGGAAAATAAAAGCACAAAAAGAACATTGAATATCTTTAAATGAAGTTCTGAAATGTTTCCCTATCCCTGACAGCTCTTTTTGACAGAAATTGATTATAATGAAGTATTAAGAATCAGACAGTAGGGAAATTAAATTAAGCTGATTATTATCTCCTCAGATACGTGTGTTCGTTACTGTGCAACATTTATTAGCTTTGACTTTTGTGAAATTTGTGAAATAATTGCTTCATTTGGAGTTAACTATTTCAGACCATTCTCCTCAATACACACAGCCTGTCTGAACAGTAAACCATTTTGGTTTAAAAACGTGAGGCTTAAGTTCTTTTACTTACAAAGGGGTGATTTCAGAGTGTAACAGCCTGAGAGCAGCCTGTCTTTAAGCCCCGTGCTGCTGGAAGACACCGCAAAGCTTTCCACATAGCTGGAAAGCGCTCGGATCCTCCAGCCCATCGATTTCCTATCTCGAACTGTATATCACAGCTGATTCAGCATGACTTTCTTAATAAAGAGTAGTAAAGGTCAAGCGAAAGCCTGTAAGACTCACTTACTGCATCTTCTTCCAAGTTAAAGAGGCTCAATTGGCACTCGAAATTAGTTGCAGATTGTTCACATCGGTCTTTTCCCTTATCCGAATGGTAATGAAGAGAGCTGCTTCCGATACAAGCAAGGCCACTGACCCTTCTTGTGATTTCATTGAAAAAATATTGTTTGACAAAAAAAGAAAGTGCCGAGCACTACGCGGCAGTCCCTTGAAACCAGGCCTTTGCAATAGAGTAAGTGCCAACACTGAAAGCAAAAAATACAAATACAATGCACTATACAGAGAGAGCCCCCAAACCTCCCGAAACCGAAGCATATGCTTCCTCCAATGGAACTGTGACACAGACAACACTTTTAAAGAGAAGGTCTGTTTTCCACCTGCATACAGCATTTTCTTCTATATAAAATAGAATTACCACAGGATCAAACCGGAACCACACAGCAGTCGAAAAAGAGAACTAAAAATTAAGGAACTTAAAACAACTTTTAAACAAAATTAGACGCTACTGCATTCCTAGGAGTGGATCTCCAAGACCCAAATTAATGCCGGAGGACAGCAAAGAAAAGCCCTGGTGTGTTTAGCAGTGATGGCTGGATGTTAACACGAATTAGCTGATGGCTCTACCAGACTCCATGCATTTTGGGCAACCAGGAGGGCAGCGGCCAGGCAAGGATGAAAGCCCTGCCACAGGCGCTTCCTAGCGAGGTCGGGCACTACCCAGAAACAGAGGTGCCAGAGACAAACAGTTGCTTAAACAAGTTGGTGGTGACTGTGAAACCCCCTTTGTTTTAAGGACCCAAGGATCATTTCCACAGAACCTCTGCAAAAGCAAAGCTTGAGGCTCCCTCTGCTGGTTACTGAACAGCAATGGAAGGGGGAAATAGAAGCAGAAGTTATTTTTATTTATTTTTAGCTTCGTGTCGGACAAACTCCACCACCACCAGCTTCTGCCCATTTTCCCTTGTTGTATAGGTTAAGGACAGAAAAGCCCCTCAGATGCTTGACTCCAAGGGAAACGCTTTGGCCTCCAGACTAAATATTTACAAATATCATTATAAAATTTAAATTAAATCTTGACAGCATCCATTTGCCTGCCCACATACTGAGACGTGCCAGTGGGTAGCCACACAACCTAGGAAGACACCTGAAATCATTTGGCTGTGCAATTTTTATTTACCGTTTGCAGTTACATTTACAAATTGTCCCGTACAAGTTACACGGTTTTCAAGATGAACGCTGTCAGAGCTACAAAAATTACTCCTCTATACACGTCACCAACTTCAGAATTTAATTCTGTACATAGTTGCTGACCATACGTGACAGAATTTCACTGTTTTTTGGCTCTGAGGGTCTCCACAAAGGCAAGGTGATGATTTTATCCCAACACAACTGAGAAAGATAAATTATTTTTTTTCTCTTCTCATCTGAAGCTTTTCATGGCTTTCAGTTTTTGAATTCAAAAGAATGAAGACTACCATTACACTAGCAGATGGAAATACAATGCAAAGACACCGCTGTTTTTCAGTAAACCAGGAAAAAAAAATGTCAAGAAAAACCATCCTGAAGCATTTCAAGCAACGTTTCACTTTAGATCTGTCTGCTCATAAATACGAATATTGAACTATTACTTGGTAATGAAGTTAAGTAAGAGTTGCACAAGTTATTTAACATGAGATGGGCTTCTACAAACAGTCAGCTTCCAAGAAACACTAGAAATGTAAAAGTGAGGAGCCAGAGTTGTTCAGAAAAGAGCAGATGTTTCAAGGAGAACCTGAATGGAAGAACGATACAAAAGTCAAATATTGCTTTAAGAGTAACTTCCAGTTTTAAGCATTTCCAAAAGACTGGAGAAAGATATATACATTAAAAATGTAAGCGTTAAATCTCTGTGAACACCAGCGCTCATACACAGGTGCTCCTTCCCCAGGAGAGGTAAGGTCTACATGCAGAAGTGAGTGGTACAAAATCCCAGCACCATTCAAACGCACAGCAACACTGAGTGAAAGCAGCAGGGCAAAAATTTTGTTTCCAACATTTTTTTCCTCAGGTCAGCTACGCCTGCCCTACTTCTTTGCATCCTAGTCCTGCAGAGGTCACACTGATTATGTCAATCAAGCCGCTGGGTTACTTGCTAATCCCTAAAAAGATCCTGAAAACTACTCTGGTACCAGAGTTAACAAGCTTGGGAGCCCTGGGAAATCAAAACTATGAAACAGGCTGCATACAGCCAGTAAGATAATGAAGCTTACTTAATATTCATCTTGCAGCAAGTTAATCAGTCTCATCTTCTGTACTGAAATTCCTCAAAGCCCCAAGGTTCAGGGCAAGGCAACATACTCAGAAAATCAAATACATGAGGCCCGAGAATAGCTGTCTACCCCCTCTAGTAAAGGCCAAGAACACTCCCAAAGCAGCATATTGTTCAACATAAAAAACATAAAATAAGCCAGAAGATAGCTGGGGTTGTCTAATTAGACACTGAAAACCTCAGTACTTTATGGTACAGCTCTAACAACAAGCAACTGCAAAATAAATTCAGATGGGGAATTATGACACAATAGTAACTTTCCAGACCTGTCACAAGATGTACAGTAAGCAAATATCAAAAAAAAAGTTCTCTAAGGCAAAGGCACACACAAGCAGTCTCCACAACTGTGGGTAACTTGGTTGCATAGATACACCATTATGTTACTGTCACACTGTTCAAAAGTAGCTAGCAAAAAAAGCTTACTACATGGTCTCTTTTAAGATGTTTACTTATCGTTTTAAAGGATTGTACCTAGACTACAGTTGTGAGCACATGGCTTCTAAAACACCTCCCAGTTTCCCCGAATTACAGGAGGAACACTCAATTAAAATAATGCTGCATTGAAAAGAAGTGTAAACATTTTAAACAAATCATTTTAATTTAGGCTGCTGGTCCAAGACAGACAAAATCTGAAATGTTGTGCAATTTTATTTAATTTTCCATCTTATTTTTGTTGTTTTTAACCTGTATTTCCCCCACATTGAAAAAGCCATGTGGTCCTGAAAACCAGTGAATTAAGAACTAAGTCCGGTGCTATGCACCTTGCTCACCCCTACAGATATAAAACAAACTGAGCCCAAAGAGTCAAGAACAGATTTTTAACATCACTGCTTATCACAACACATCACAAGTGGTTTCTGCTACAAATGCCTACAAACATTTCTTGACTTCACAACTGCAGCAAGAGTCTGAAGCTCCTGAAAGCAGATTCTCTTCCTGTGCAGAAATGTGAAGGGGTAACTAAAACAAACTAGCCTCTCCAGACGTGACTGCAATAATACAAATCACATTACTCCACCTGCAGACAGCAATACTACACCTTGACAAATGAAGTAGCTGTTCCTAATCCAACATAACCGATGGGCGCATCCAGCAGCCTGCCCCTTCGAGGCAGAGCTGGCCTATCTCGCCCCTCCACTTCTCACCTCTCTCCCCAGCACCAGACCAGAGGAGAAAAGGCTGATCTGGGTGAGTGCCCTGGCTACAGCAGACAGAGCTGGGACCGTGACTCATGGAGGACTGGGAAGATGTGAACTTGAGGAAAAGCACTCTTGTATTTCTTATTCCATGCTTCAGCCTTCTGCCATATCACCAGATTTTTTTCTTGCATATTAAAAAGTGACTAGATGAAAAGCCAGCATGACAAGAAATGAAGTAGGCTTCAGTTACATATAAGGTTTCTCAGTTTGAGCCTAAAAAGAATGGATAGCAAGAGCTCCCTGTCAGCAGGAGCAAGATACTCTGTTGGTCAAAACAGAGGTGAGAGTGGCGTTACCAGCTGCACCGCAGGATACTGAGAGGAAAGCAAATAGGAGAAGCCAGAGCACTCAACCTTAAACGAGCAAGCTAAAGCATTCAACAGAAGTGACAAAGAGTTGAAAAATATATTTTATTCCTCCTGTACTAATGTGATGAAACCGTACAAGTTCCCAATTATATTAAAACAGCTTTTGGAAACTCACTTTTGAGCTGAACCATTAGTTTCAGAACAGTTACCGTATCTTTAAAGTACTAAAACCACCACAGACTGAAGTCCAATCATTTGTTTTAACAAGCGTATTTTCATGAAGTCCACACTGTCCACCTCTGTGTTCCAGGAGTTTGGCTGTGTAAGGAAGTTGGCTAGTACAATCATCGGAACTGAATACATCAGTTCTCCAACCACAAACAGTTCTCATAATTTAAGAAAAATCACTTCATAATTTAAAATATATATCAATGACACTCTGCTTTTCTTTTAGCTAGAATGTGCCAACATTACTAGCTGACTTAGAATATCAACTTGATTTTGTGAAAAAAAGCTTGCAAAAAATATATCAACTTCAAAATGTACAGAAAAAGACATTAGAGAGCTGATACTTTTGGATTACTCAATGTATTTAGAAAGAGGAGCAAGCTTGGAGTGCAGTGCCCTATATTACGAACATTAAACACCTAAGCCACGTTTGTAGTGAAGGGTTAGTCACAGAAAGGGCATTTTGAAAGCATGTACAGACTGCAGCTTTGTTTAGCTTAAACTTGATCACGAAGGCGGGCCAGTCTCTGTGACAGCTCATCCTGCAGATTTGTAAGACAAAGAAATCAACTATCAGCAATATGAAAATTTACTTTTGGAAAGTTCTGCAATGGTTATCTCATGTAAAGTCATAACAAGAGATTATTTCATATCATCTGAACAAGGTTTGCTTAAGAGCAGCTATACCAGATTAGACCAGAGATCAGTATAGCACCCTGATCTCCAGCAGAGAACGGAGTTTCAGAACACAGCACATACAGATAAATTTTTATGTGCAATCTTTGCAAGTTTAAGTCAGCTTTTACAGAACTGTATTCTTGGATGCAGCCTTGACTAAGTCATATGCCTAACTTTTCTGGGGCATCACATGCAAGGTGGAACTGAACCTAAAAATAATTGGGAATATTTGCAGCTTCCCTGACATATCAGTCAACAGGAGGCTCCCTGCCTTGCATATGTTAATGGAGTCAGCTTTTTGGAATTCTGAAATAACCATCCAAAAACATCTGAACTTACCGGATACACTAAATTGACAAGCATATTGTTAACATTGTTTTGCTTGTATGACTGCTTTAACTACACAATATTGCTTTTGGACTGTTAACATCTAATTACAATTTAGCAAGCTTGTTTTGACTGAACTTCTTTTTGACAAGAACTTCTTTACCAAAAGGGTTGTTAGACATTGGAAAGGGCTGCCCAGGGAAGTGGTGGAGTCACCATCCCTGGAGGTCTTTAAAAGACGTTTAGATGTAGAGCTTAGGGATATGGTTTAGTGGGGACTGTTAGCGTTAGGTCAGAGGTTGGACTTGATGATCTTGAGCTCTCTTCCAACCTAGAAAATTCTGTGATTCTGTGAGTGAAGCATTAATTCTCATCCCACACTTCTCTAGAAAACATTGATTTCTATTGAAACTAACTTACCTGTTCTGCTGAGGCAACGCTTGTACCAACAGAACCTGTCTGTCCTTGAGGTAGTTCCATGTTCAGATCAAGACTATAGTTAATGGGAAAATA
This sequence comes from Oxyura jamaicensis, assembly GCF_011077185.1. Taxonomy (NCBI): domain Eukaryota; kingdom Metazoa; phylum Chordata; class Aves; order Anseriformes; family Anatidae; genus Oxyura; species Oxyura jamaicensis. The sequence goes on from NC_048896.1 coordinate 1,836,145, forward strand.
AAACAAAGGAGTAAGTACAATAATCACCAAGCTGAGCAATACTGGGATAGTGAGGTCACTAGTATCCCACAAACACCACCATTCTGCTCATTAGGCAGCTTGACCAGGAAACTAGCTTCATCCCAAAGAACACAAGTCATATATAAGAACCATCAATCAGGACTGAGCGGACATATATAAGAACCATCAATCAGGACTTCAGTTTAACAAAGGTACATCAGACAATATACGTGTGAGTGATGTAAAGGTAGAAAGCCTAGGAGGCTTTTACTAAGAATGAGTCCTTAAAACAGCAGAGCGGCACTTCCAACTTAAGTGTCACCAAGAAAGAAAGCAAAACTCTGAAATATTTCTGTAACAAGTGAGAACGGAACTACAGAAGTTTTAATGTGGTAACAGGGGGGAAAAAGGGGAAAAACTGTGGAGAAACAATGCAAGGATTGCTAATGCTAAAGCAATCCAAGCAAACAACACAATCCTGACAAGTGACATAATTTGATTTTAGGCTTTTGCCCAATCATCAATGCATTATCAGCATTCACAGTAGCTGTGAGCGAAAAAAGAATGAAATATTGGCAACTAAGCAATAAATTGGTGATGCCCAGAGGTGAAAGGAAAATAGTGATCCTTGTCTGCTTTTGAGACAGACACATTTAAAGCACTGGTATCTGATCTTCATGTTTACGTGGAAGGGCTGGTGGAACCAACAGACCTACGCAAGAAAGTCATTCAAACATTTTACCTACCCTGCTTCATCTGCCATTTCCTGTAGAAGCATATCCACTTGGTTCTAGAGAATGGAAAACAAAACTGATTCAGTCCTAACACTGTAGTTTATAACAAGTTCTTCTGTTCAATCTTGAGAGAACAAATTATTTTTAACAAAACTGATTTAAAGGAAATGTCCTTTACAGAACGTATTTGTGCTTCACCACCAGAGGGCCCTGCATGAACTCAAAAGGAGCAGCAGAGCTAAACCTCTTAAAAGCCCACTGAACTCTAGCTTCTGAAAAAAAAAAATAACCATTTCCAAATAATTAATCTTATCTGTAAAAAAATTAAACATAACTGAATACGGTCAAGTGCTGATTATGAATTACTAAACACTGCTTTGCACATCATGGAATAAAGCCTATCTTCAATACATTTGGTTTACTGGATTTGGATTTAGGTTTATTTACTTTTTCATTTAAAAAGCATTATCGCCAAAAAAGTTCTGACAAAATTTCTGATGAAATAGCACACTTTGCATCTTGTGGAACAGCACAAGAGGACAGGTGCTAACTATCCTGTTATTAACTATCTTAAGCATTGTTTAAGAATTTTAGTAAACATATAAACTATCAACATTTTCATTACACATACTACTAATTTGGTGGTGACTAACGTCATTTTGTTAGTACCAATGAATTAAAACTTGATTTTCTTGCAGTATATTTTACTTTTCTTACATAATGCTAAAGCATCTTCTGGCTAAGAAGTTTACTAAGAACATATTGAAATGCTGTTTGTTCAATGGCGGAGCTAGAAATTTCAATATATAATATGAAATAAATCCTGATAAAAGTGAAATTGAGTAAAATACATAAGTGTGATCATCCACACTTGGGACTGTAACTTGAACTTGTTTCTTCATAAACACTAAGTGAAATGCTCCAGTTCCTACTGCCTCAAAACAGGCAGAATGAGCAGAAGCAGACAGTTTAGACAATTGAAATTTTTAAGATCACTTTTAAAAATATATATATTTTTCTTACTTGTGGCGTTGTTAGCGTAGTAGTGTTGCTCATTGTGTCTTCCATCTGCTGTGTCTGAACATCCAGTGTTTCAAATTGATGCTCAAATTTATCCATTAGTGCAGATATCTAAAAAAAACAAATCATGAACTAAATCACAATCTGCAGATTAACAGAAAAGAAATACATCTCAACTGTTAAAACTAGAAGCACACTGTAAGTCTGCAAGCAGCTTTTGGAGATCAATTTGTGCCACTTCACCTCCCCCCCAGCTCTTCCCACCCCTCACACACAGAAGACTTTGAAGCTGACCAGCCCTGCAGTTCTAGGCTGGTAAGGGCCCTGACCAGTCAAGTTCCAACTATCTCCTCTTACCAGGGCTTGACAACTACCCTGTCATGGGCAACCTGCACCCAGATCCACCACCCCCACTGCAAAACCTTCTCTCTTTAATTTGAAATTCCCCCTTTTAAAAACTTGTGTACGTTTCCCTTTCCGCTTTTGACACGCATCTCCATGAAGAGTTTCTATTTACCTTTTCCAAGTTCATGCTCTTCAAAGTGGCATCCATAGACTTAACTACCCCCGCCATTGACTTTGTTACCTGAAATGAGGCAAAAGAAATGTATTACACAGAAAAAAATAGTTTCTCACTGAGTTCTCTTATTTCTGTCCAGTTTCTACAGTATCAAATGGCAGGACATGTTACTGCCATCTCACATACCACTTTAAGGCTCCCACCATGTGAAGTTCTATAAATTCACTCATTTGCTTGAAATATGCATTCTGAACAGAAACTCACTAAAAAATCGAGATCTACATGGCGTTAATTTTTGAGGGTCCCCAAACCCGTCAAATGATAAGGGATATAATTGGTACACAAATCATATGGCAGAACACTCTCTCTGGCTGCAGAGCAGTACAGAATGGTATGTTAAAAGACTACCTGAGCTAAAAATATTTCAGGAATCACTAGTTCTACACATGAAGGATTGTATGTATTTGCAAGGGGAACAGAATCTCCTCAGGAACACAAGTAACAACAAGCAAAAGGAGTTACAAGCTAAAAACAGGGAGGATAGCAACCTATTTCTAAAGAGCAACTGCCAGGGGAATTCCAATACCTGATTTACTAATGGCTACATCTGAAAAGCTCAAACTTTTCAACTCGTTATAGACAGAATCAAGTCACTTGTAAGAGGATCAGAAGTTTCATTCTTTCAAGTGACTTGTTAAAAGGACTTACTTTGCCCATCGTCACTGCAGTCTGAACTCTTGCTGCTACAGCATCTACTCTGGCACTCATGCGCAAGAAATTAATTGCTTGATTCTTCTGTCGGATTGCATTTTCTGCATGTATTCGTGCAACTTCCATGTTCCCCTTCTGGATTGCCTGTTTAAAAAGGAGAAAGAGGCATTTTAGATTTCCTCGGTCTTTGTAAATACAACTTCTAAATATCCTATTTCATTTTTGAAATAAGCATTGATTCGTCACAATACCTTTTTTCTTTTTCAAAAAAAGAGAAAATACCCCCCGATAGTTCTCAAACTTTTTCAAAACGTGAACCCTCTGACTTTCCCACTAAGGTGTTAGAAGGAGGTTTTACAGAACTACAGAAAGTTTCTCTTCCCTAGAACTTTTTCAGTCTTAAGACCCAAATACAGATACAGCTGGCATGGCTGTACTTCATGACAAAAATATAGTCAAATGAATTTAAGGTCTCTCTTTACTACTTTAAGGACTTACAAACTAGTTTCAAGAACCTCTTCATAAACCCTTTTCATACAAGCTGAAAAAAGATTATATATTTTTAATGTTGAGAATAAGTCTCTAGGGTAATACATTTAAGACAATTTTCTTAGTAAGGAAATGCCACAATTTCTTAATAAATGAATCCTTACACGTATTAGTATGGGAAGATCCATAGCTGTATAATTTAAATCACAAGCATTCATCAGTATTATCAGCATGCATACCAAAAAAATGTAAACAACACACAAAGTTTTTCAGCTACAATATGTGAAGGAAAGACCTAAAGAGCATGTTTCAGAGTCAGTGCTTACCTTCTTAATTTTTGCTTTCTCAGCCTTTTCTTCTTTGTCGCATTTTTTTGAGTTTCTGTTGAGCTCCTTTGCAGCAAACTTCAAATTAAACAGATGTTCTGCAGCGTAAGTTAAGGGTCCAAGAACGGGATCAATCCTTATGCTGTAGTATTTTTGCTCTCCTGTTCAAAGTGCTATCGACCCACCATTACACTGTTAATGATAGTAAAACCTGGAGAATGTAATTTAAGCCTTTGAAATTCACACGATAGGGAGACCTATCAAGCTGTTTTAAAATTATACGGACACATCATACGGGCTTTAAAATCATGGGCCATAAGAAACAAGTTCAGATTCCAACTGGCTCCATTGCACAGCAAACCTAATTCTGACAGATACATGAAACAAAACATCCTCCAAGCGAAACTGAAAGCCTTACTCTGCCAGCTTTCGCTCACACACCCAGACTCGTTGGCTCTCAGTGGAACAGAAGAGCACAGCAAATGGAAGTGCAGTTCACTGGCCTGCCTGGATCCGCCCCAGCACAACAGAAGAATTTACAGGGTAAGAGCAAACTGGCTTGGCTGACCACACCCAGGTGCAAGGCAGGAGGCAGGGCTGTCCTTCCCAGCCACAACACCATCTCGGGTTGGAATTGCTCATGCAGTCTTGCATCCTCGGGTCATGTGAGCACTTCTGCGATCCCTGACGGCTGTCACCTGACAGTTTGGGGAAGAATGCTTCAGTCTGCAAGAGAAACTTTCTTAATTTGCAACTTCTGCTTAAGATGAAAGCTTTAAGACAGCAGAATTGGCTTTCACAGAGATTTAAATGATTCACATTAAACTGTTAGCATGGGACAATAAAGTGTACTTTTTTTACAAGGAAATAACACGTTTTTAAAGTACTGTTGATGAAAGACTGATGTTTGGGAGCTTTCTCAAACAAAAGAAGCACCATAAAGGCTTATAGATATATTTTTGTCATGCCATCTTTTGACGCCCCCAGAGAACGATGCAGCAAATACTAAGATGAGTAACAGTTAATTGGAAGTACAAAACTAATCATTATGTTTCTTTAGTATTTTTAATATATAAATTATTCTAGAGCCATTTTTTCCTCCAGTGCGGTCACACATCTCAGAGCTGACAGCAACTTGAAGAGGTTATGAAGTCTGTTGATATGCTTGTTACCTTGCCCAATAATCACAAGTAGGTTACAAAAAAGTGACAGGTGTGCCTATACATCTAATGTCCCTACCAGGGTAACTGCACCAGTAAAACTAAAATCTCTGCTTCTATTTATATTTTTGTTTTCAAACCTAGGCCACCACTGCTTTCCGCAGCAATACGTGTATATAGCACTGAGTCACTGCCTAGGTAACTTCCCAAACAGGAAAATACCTTTGGGGTGTTCGCTCACGCACACGCCAGGTCAGAGACCAGCGCAACCAGGCACAGCGTGAGCTCACCCGCTTACACCCATCGCACGGGGAAGGCGCGTTCAGAGCGGCTTACTCTGGAACAACTTCCTTGGTTACTTCTGTGGGCATTTAACGTTGACTTCCTGGGATCCTGGTGCCCGGCTGCTTTGGAAAAGCGTCCCCTCATCCCCTCACTGCCCCACGGTCCCAGAGGAGCTGCCACCTCCACGGCCAGCCCTGACTCACGGCCACCCTCTCCAGCGCCCCATCCTCCCAGCCCCTACCACAACACCCAGCAGGGCCAAGAGCCAGCAGCACCCTTCAACTACACACACCTCCGTCAACTTTTATGGTTTTTGTGTACCAACACAGCTTCACGCAGGAGGACAGCCCAGGTTCCCATCTCCCTGCGCCCGGCCGGCAGCGGGGGCAGCCCCGCACCGCCGCCGCCCCGACCCCGCTCCTCCCGGCAGCCCGAGCCCGGGCCCGGCCACCCGCCCCTTCCTTCCCCTCCTTCCCTCCCGTTTCCGCGCAGCCCCCGGGCCGCGGCCTCCTCTCGGATACTCTCCATGCCGGACTCGGCGGCCCGGCGCAGGGCAGGGCAGGCTGGCTGTGGCCGCTCTCGTCCCCTTCCCCTCGGCCGGCGCTGTGGTGGTGGCTCCGGGCCCCGCTCCCCTCCGCGCAGCCGCGCCGGGGCGGGACCGCGCATGGCTGCAGGCCTCAGCCGGCCTCCTGGGCCCGGCCTCCTGGGCCCGGCCTGCCTCCGCCCGGCCGCTTTTAGAGGGCCCCGTGGGGCCCCATTGGCCCCGGTCCCGGTCCCGGTCCCGGTGAGGGCTGGGTGAAGCTCGGGTGGCAGCGGGGCTGCCGGGCCCTGCTGGCCGGCGGTCGGAGCGCTTGGGATTTCCTCCAGCTGCTGTCTGGGCCCTCTCTGTCCGCTTAAAAAAAGCTCAGAGCACCGAGCTGTGCTGTGCGGCACCCGGGGGCTGCTCCTGGAGCAGCTGTAGGGACTGAAATTGGTCGTGCTGAACACAAGGAGACAGGCTAAGGGAAAACGGCAAGGCGTGTCTGGTGGCAGCTGCCCTGGATCTGAGACCAGGAAGCTTATTGAATTAGTTTCAACAGCTTACACATACATTTGTGTGGCATTTAGTGTCCTAGGAGCATCAGAACCCGCGCACTAAGGCAGAGCAAGGCCCAGGGCTGACAGCAATCACTTGGAGTATGTTACGAGGCCTGGGCACACCAGCAGCGATGGCCCCAGGTCTCTCCAGGCACCCAGCCAGAAAGGTGCAGCTGCATTTCACACGTAGGATCCCGGATTCATGAAAAGCTCCAGCATCCTGAATGTCCTCCCTTAAATACTTGCAGTGCATTCTGCAAAGAACCTTGGTTCTCATCTTGCTCTTGGCTTGTCTTACGACGACATCTCAATGCGATCTCAAGTGGCCGTAAACATCATCCCCTTGGCACTCTGACACAGTTCTGTAGAAGTCCCCCCCCCCAATAAATAATAATAATAATAAATAAAATAGCTAAAACATACTAATTTGATGTTTCTTATTAGATTCTGATACAAAAATGCTATATGCCAGGTTTCAGAATAGATCAGAATATTTTTATTTACATTAAAAGGTATGAACATAAAACGGATTTGTTTTGACTACAGAAATATAAAAGAAACGAGGTATGCTACCATACCAACAAGACAGGGAAGCACATTATACCAATATTTTTTTCTGTCTGTTGCTGTGTGTATATCTCTGGCTCACCAAACCTTACAATATATTTAAACTTCTGCAAACAAGCTGCAAACAAACCAAAAGAATGATGGGACTAATTCATAAGTTTAAAGACACATATGTGCTCAGTTGTTTTTTAGTGCTATAGCTCATGTTAATAATCATAGTTTTGGCTAAAGCTAGATTATTGTAGATTATATAATTATTATTTATATATATATTTGTATATGTGCATGCATACACATGTGAGAGCTTTATATGCGTAGGGCACGGGTAACAGACTACATATTTGTGTTGCCTATAATTTATTTATACTTTCATAAAAAAAAACTATGTTTTCTTTTTAATCGTATCCCCCCTCAGGATATGGCATTTCACTTGGGAAATATTGAAATGTAATATTAATACGCTGTAATACTTGTTTTAGTAATAATACATTTTTAATTTGACAAGCAAATAACAAAAAATTCTGATACACTGGGGAAAACGTTGAAAAACTAATATCAGATGTCTCTATTGCTATTGTTTCTTGTCCTCCAATATCTACGGGAATTAGTGGAACTGCTTTTCAAAGGAAGCAGAATGTTATTGCACAGACTAATTAAATGATCTGTGAATCCCACACAATTTTTCTATACATTTTGTGTCCCTCACCGGAATTCCCTGCAGCATGTCCTACCCGTAGGTGTAGGCTATTCTGGGATAGTGCCACCTCTGTTCTTCCCTCTGAGACTGAAAATAATAGAATTTGACTATATTGCAGAATTTGAGTATGTTATGAAAAAGAGAAACTGGGAAAAAAATACAGATTTAACGCCCACTGACATAATTAGAACAACTTTCACTGACTTTTATTTAGTACAAATATTCACATGAGCAACATTAATGTTCTGAAGAACAGAGACCTTAATCTTCATGGTACCAAGCAGCCACTAGTACAAGCATTTGATACCAAACAGCAATTTTATCAAGTTCTCAAATTCTGCCATTTATTGCATGTATTTCAGTGTGCGTAAGTAAAAGATACTCAATTAAGTGTGCAGCATTTCTCTTTGGATCAACCTGAACACAAAGAGCAAACGTGAGTTGTGTTCACTGTTGAGTTGCTGGAGGTGTCATTTTATAAGCTCGTGACAGTCTGCCTTATTAAGTGGTAATTCCTCCAGAAAGTTAAATTATTTTCTTGAGTCACCTTGCTGAGTCACTCTGATAGCTTGAGATGCAAGTTTTTTTCCTGGTATTATATCTTTCAGACAGAAGCTGTTAAAGTAAGTGCTCTGGTGTCTAATTATTAAAAGGCTGAGAGCCTGAACCAATAACTTTGAAACAACCAAGGAGGACTCTCATCTCTTGCATTGTGTGTTAACAAGAGCATGACTATTTGCAGAGACCTTTTCTAAGACAAAGACCCCCACACAAACCCAGCCTATCCAAAAAAGAAATAACAACGTGATAGTAGCCTGCATCACATCTAATAAACCATTCACCACCCAGAAAAGAGTGAAAAAAATAAGAACCTATGCCGTTGAACTTACTGTGAGACAGAACATAGATTTTGGAACAGAACTTTCCAAAATAAAGTTCACAAGCATGTCATTAGCTGAAGGACTTTTTTCACCCTTTAAATCACTTGAAGAGAGTGTGCTCCAGCTTTTAATTAAATACATATTTTTGCAGGATGAAGTGATTAAAGTGCTTGATAAAAATATTTGCATCCTAGTTAAATACAAAGTACATAATGAGAAGCAAATGTAATATTTTTATTTAATTTCCCTTTAATCTTCATTCCTTTGATAACTATGGCTAAACCTTCACCTGATGAAGTTCCAAGCAGCATAGGAGCCATATACAGCAACCAACACTTTGGCTCTAATCTGTTCTGATGCTAAAAGTCCTCTTGTCACTAATTTATTAACTTGCAGCTGACCATAAAGGAAGTCTGCCTGTCTGTCACCATCCCAGAAGAACTCGGGGGAATTACGAATCCTCTCAGTGTCATTCCCCAAAGCGCAGTTGCCGTCTCCACTGTTTGACTCTCATCTAGTTTGGCAGTAGCGAATGGGAGAAAATCAGCCATCTGGTGATCCGAAGCGATACAGCCGTGACATCCCCCATCTGAGAAGTGTCATAAGCTTAATTTCTGATAGCACTTGACTGTTAATGCAGAACTGACAGCTACTCAGTCTGAAAGGCAGAAGTTTTGTCACACATACAGAACATTTTCTGCTCCCTCAGTTCAAGCCCCAACTTTTTCACGGTCAGACTTTCCTTGCTACATGGTAAATGTAACAATGGCTTTAGGAGTTAATCGCGCTGTATTTGAGAGGAGTATAATTTGCAGTTAGGCTTAGGATGAGATATTTTCTCTTCAAGACCCAGTCTTCCATGGAGGGTTTTAGTTTTTATTCATCATTTACTTCGGATGAAATAAACTATCATGTTAAGGTTTTTTTTTTCTTTAACAAATCTTTCCAGCTTGCTGTAAACATAACTAGACTTCATACTCTTCATACCCTACAGTAGTCCTTTTAAGTCAGCTGTCTGTTGCACTAATAAATACTAAGATTCTGATTTTCTCTTCAAGTACGTGATGGAAAAGACCGAACTGACTGTAGTCTGGTAATGTGTTCTGGCTGGTAGCTGGAAGCTGTGGGAAGCAGAGGAAATCGGTCAAGGCTAATCTGGGAGAAAACATTCATCCTCGCTGCTTGTCTTTCCTCACAGGTTTCCTTCAGACAGCAGAATTTTTAGGAAAAAAATGCTGAGTTATTGTTTTTAGCTAGCTAAGCTCTCAAACATGAGTTCATGTTTTCTCTTTACATGAATGAACTTATCTCATGGCCCTATAAATCTATGTGCTTCATAAATAAGGTGTCCAGAAAAAGGTGTTGGAACAGGAGCTTAATGCTGCTTTGTGGTAATTCAAGTTTGTATTTGTTAGTGGCAATCGGCCTTTTAAATTCTTGATATAGTGCATGGGATTTCTCCAACTTCTCTGGAAGTGTGAGGTTGGGTCGAGCAGTCCCGAGGAGCTACCTGCCCTCCATTCGGGGCAGTGAAGGAGCAAGGACCCCTCGGGCTGCTCTCGGACCGAGCGGCTGGACCGACCAGGCTGGGAGCTTGCTGGCTGCATGGCTGGTGTCGTGTGCTGCTGAGGCATCTCCGGCAAAAACCTGCCAGGAGAAGTGATGCATCCGAACCGACAGCTTCCCCATTTGCCTCCACTATCCGAAATTCATATATGAATAGCTTGTAGATATGGTAATAATGTAGGAGTACTTATAGCAAATGAGCCATAATAAGCATGGCAGCAGGCACTTTTGAGCAAAGCTAGTAACAGTAATTATTCTAGCTTGTGTCTCGGGAGTCTGAATTCATAATGATAAAGATTGCTGAATCCTGACTGTAAAAGCTTTGTGATGCCTACCTGTGACAGACACGCGGTGACCAGCAGCTGCACTGCTCTGTGTTTTAGCAGGGGACGTGTATATAAAGTCCCTTTTCAGGAGATGGGAAAAGACACAATTATGGTGTACGATTTTCTGGATCCAATTCGCATCGGTAGATAATTCTCAATACCACTTTCACAGAAGCAAGTATTATTGTCTGTGGTTTTAAAACCAAGTCTTTGGAGAGCTGTAGGAGCGATTTAATAGAGAACACATTTAATGGAGAACTAACTGCGAGCAGACTACTCCGGAGTGAACAGCCCAACTATAATCAACCTCCTAGAAACTTGCACAATAATTCTCATGTATAATAGTTACTTAAACTAATAAGGTTTTCCAGGGTCAGAAACAGACACTAGATCACTGAATATCCACTCTTTTTTTTTTTTTCATATTACTGGAACTCATTAATTAGGACATGGTTTGGAGGTGACAGCAACATTAGATAGGAACTATTAGAGTGATCATCTACTTGGAAAAAAATGATTCATTTCAGTGATGTCAAAGAGAAGTAAAGATGGCCTAATTATACACAACAATATCAGAGAACAAAGAAGCGAGAATTGCTCAGAAAGAGGAGCTTACCTCAATCAAACCTGAAAAAGGGTTGATCAGCTTCACACAGCTGACACAGGAGGGAGCCAACCAGGCTGATCAGGGCATACGCCAACAGAGCTCCAGCCTACATCCCTCCTTCCCCTGTGGCCTGTGAAGTAATAACCTCCTGGTGATGGGCTCCTCGGGGTCCCTTCCCATTTTCTGGCGAACACAAACCTCCTGCAGGGCTGAGCACCCCCAACGCCACGCGTGGCAGCTGCTCTCGGACTCCATTCCCCCACCTAGGTGGCCACCAGTGGGGTCAGCGGGCTTCAGGGAAGGGTTATGGGGCCCCAAGGAAGCACTCCGTGTGCCTCTCAGCTCACGGAGAGCCAGAATCTACTTGATTCAGAAACCCTGCAGCAAGCTAGGAGTTCCTTGCGTTGAACAAGAACTTAGGACCATGGCACCACTGGTAGTGAAGATGTTCTTTAAAAGCCCAGTGTTAGTTAAACTGAAATTTAACATCACAAAGGTCAGTTTGAACTGTTTGAACAGTAAGCTTAACCATGTATAACACCTATGAAAAATTGTTAATTATTGCTTTCTATTTTTTCATTAGTAAAAATCTAGAGAAATGATCCTTTTTTTATTTTTATTTTGACTCACATTGTCATTTATTATGGTGAGTTTCTTTCTTTTATTTTTTTTTTTGGGGGGGGGGGTTTGAACCCTACACACCTTTAAAGGGCTGGAGGATTGTAAGGGAAATATTGCCAACGAATCTTAATCATTGCCATGGCAACGTTGTGGTTGCAGTTGTACCACAAGAAAAAGGGATTTTATTGCCTTGCAATTACTTGGAAGGCTAATATCAGTATCGAGTATGTGAAGTACTAGGATTTCTGTTGGCTCGATGGGAGATGGATTTCACCCCAAGCACCAGGTTGTTTAAGGAGAGCTGTGCTTGAGTAGAGCATTCAACCGCAGAAGTGAACACCGAGTGGTCTCACCCCTCCCATAAACCTGGTGTTCTTGAGCTTATCTGCAGATGGCATGGCTTATTCTCTGCAGTCCTGTCACCTTTAAGAAGATTAACCTGTAGAGAAGATTGTAAGGACTATTGACCAGTTAATGATCAAATCCTATCAGTGCTGCAGTGATTAAGAGCAGCATTACTAGGCAAATACAGTTTATAATTTGTGTTTTTTTGTTTTGTTTTGTTTTGTTTTGTTTTTAACAGACAGATATCATTGAATTTTAATGACTAAAAAGAACGTAAAAATTTTTGAAGATTCATATTACCTGGCACTTATCTTCAGCAACCTGAATTAAATATCTTGCCTACTGGGGGTGAAGATATAGACACACCAAGGAGTTAGTAAATAGCAAAGAAACCTACACACTTCATATATTTGTAAGCATTTTCATTAGAGTAACAAACTGAAAGTACATTATAATACATAAATTGCATGTTCTCTGCAAGTTTTCGTTTGAAATTTACTATTTCACAGGGAAGGGAATAAATCTGGCAGGGCAAATTGCATTCACAGAGATTTGTTAAAATGCTGATCTCGCAGCACGGGGAGAGCTGCAGCTACACAGCCCAGTGCCATTAGAGGAGCGTGGGGCTAATTACAGCCCCAGCCCCAGCCAGCACTCCTGCAGGAGGCTTTAAAACGGCCGTGGAAGAGGCAGGGTTTGAACCGCTGCAGTTCTGCACTCCAAAGGCCCCAATGCAGGGATCTCCAGGAGGGCAGCACAGCTCTTCATTGCTTTCTGCGACAGGCAGCCCCTGCTAAATCCTGCTGCCTCGTCCCTCCTCCAGTAAGAACTCTGTCTTGGCAGGGTCGTATCTCCTCAGCTGGCCAGAAGCTGTATTTTGGGGCAGAATGAGACATCACTTATGGTAATTCAGGCTGTGCTAAGACCCTCTATCGTGTCTCATCTAGGAAAAGGAGTGTTGGTAATTTTGACATCTGAGTCACTGTTATTTGCTCTCTGGATGACTTCCTCTCTGAAATGAATAAAGCTGTTGACCAATCTCTGAACTATCGGTACAGCCTTTCTGCCTCCCTGAAATGAGGAGGAGTGTGCTGTGTCCCATGTTTCTGAAAGATGAAGATGCAGTTGTTGACTTTTTCCAGCCAATGCAATTTTAAACAATTTAATCCTTACCTCAAACCAATCATGATTTAGATTTCTAGTACCGACTGCTAACTTCTCATTAGGCGGAAATCACCCTGCACAGCCACTATTTCTGAATGCTTTCCTCTGCTCTTTGCATTTTAATTCTTGATAAGTCTATTTTAGAACATTTGTGCTCTGTCGAGTTACCTACTCTCAATTCTCAAACCTCTTCCAAAAGAAGCAATTTAGTTAAAGTCTGCCTCCTACTTCCTCCCCTCACCTTCCCTCCTACACAATCTCCATCTCATCTTTGATGCAGCAAACATTTATTTTTCTTCAAATTTTATTGAGTTGTGAATTACACGTTGTGCCCTCCGTAGCACTTTGGAGAAATAAAACTGACAAACTCAGCTGCACAAGAGGATGAGCTAGAAGAAAGAAGTGAGCTGAAAACAAGGGAAAAAACACCCGAATTATTAAATGAGAGTGCTGAAGAACTACAGTAGAATTCAATTTCCAAGCATGATGGAGGTGTATGGATTTGCCATTTTAATGCATACACTTACAGGTGGTGATGGCTTTTAGGACAGGAATGAGGCAGTGAGGTTTAAAGCATTCATTAAGGAAATAAAATTCTTCTCTGGTATTTCAGCTCAGACTCTCTTGTTTTTATTCTTCCTTCATCATCCACTTTTTCTGTCCCTTCTTCCCCTTTCCTCCATGCTTTAACATTACCTGCAGACACAGACGAATATAATTCTTGTCACAGGTTGGTTATTTATGGTGGGCTTAGCTGTGCCCAGCGAAGTGTTACAGGTAGTGTTTGTTTGATGCCTTTCAGCTAAGCCTGTAGAAACCTGTGTTACTCTTCACGTTTTGTAAGGGGAAACAAAGGCACATTTTCCTTCCATGATACCAGAGGTCCCATCTTGCATAAAACCTCCAGACTGGCTCTTGCTATAAAATGGCTCATTTCTACAATGCACTCAAAACCAAATATGACTTTACAATTAGGTATAAAGTACATAAACACAGCATGCACTTTATTCTCCTGATGATCCAATGCCGTAATTTGGACAAAGAAATAGTCCTACTATACTCAGGGAAATTCTCACAATGTGTAATTGGTGCAAGACCAAGCCAAGTGAGCTCATGTGCGTTGCTTTGTGAACGGTGACGCCAGGACGTTGCCGGGAGGATCGATTTTAATCACAGTAATTGATCTGTACAATTAGTCATTCATAACACCAGTCATGCGTGGTGCGCAAAAGAAAGTAAATGGGGGGACAGAACATTAGACGTAGATGCAGGTATCCTACAAACGCTACTGAAAACTTAAAAGTTGTGGAGAACGCTGCTATAACTAAAATGCAATTTTCTTACCAGATGCCAAGTAAAAACAATATAAGGATTTGATCCACATGGTATTTAAAGTCTGTATTTATAGCACAAAGAAATTAAAGTGATAAAGATATTGAGGAATACGGGATTTTTGCTAACCGATACCTTTCTGAGTCTCCGAAGCAAAACCAACTGGCTATGGACAGCTGAACTGTGATAGCCCTCGGAGCGAGCCAGGCAGCTTGGCCTCCCCAGGCTTTCCTAATGGAGGAGCCCTGGCACAGGAGCCTGCAACCTTTGCCCGCTTCCTGCTTTGCTCTTTACTCGCAGCAATATTCATTACGGCAGATGGACTCGGAAACAGCTTCTGGTGCAAGTCAGGTTGGCTAAAGGCCAGAAATGTCGGTGACACACCAGATTCCCATCGCAAATGGTTGGCAGCTGCAGCAAGCCCAGTTCAGAGCGTTAATGATGAGGTGCAATTAGAACCTTTCAACGTGGAAAGAGGATGGCAAAATACAGATAGGTCTACCCACTTCTGTGCTAAGGTAAGGCTGGATGTTCTGGCTATAGGGAGCATGTACCAGTGGATGCCACAAGGCCTTTACTGTAGGCAAATTTTTGCACCACAGGCTGTGTGATTGTAAATCACAACACAAGCATTTCCATCATTCCGTACAATCACTGCTAGCATACGGCAACAGGAGGAGATGGGCTGATTGCTGGAGCTGGTGATTTAATGCGAGCATTGATTCATTCAGCACTGAAGCGTTACTACTGGTTCTTCTTTCATAAAGATACTTCTGCAATATTTCAGCTTAACAGATGCCATTGAAGTGGTCAAAACTAAGAGTTTCAGTTCCATAGAAAATTCAGCAAAAATTGCTCTCATTTGCAATGAGTACCAGAAATTGTGAAATTTTCTGTGGACAGAAGAGTCCAACAGTTCATGTTTTTTTTTTTTTTTTTTTTTTTCTTTAAAAAGGCTAATTTTCTATTATTCTTCATGCTCTCAACACATTGTAGGCTTTCTTGCTGAGGAGAACACAAAGAACACCAAAAACAACTTGAAGAAGGAAAGTGCCTGCGTCCAGCTGGCTTCCCTTCCTTCAGCCATGCATGGATGAAGAGGGAGACAGAGCGGAACTGCCATTTAATAGTTCTGCTAGAAGACGAGGGTGCTGTTGACAGGTGTGATGACAACAAATAGCCTTTCTTATACATGCCATGCTGCAAATACCTTCATGTTCTGACCTGCAATTTACACAAAACCAACAATATGGGCATCATTTATATGAAGCAGCACAGGGATTTCTCCCTTCTCTTTGGAGAGCAAGGAAGGAAAGCAGGAGTGTGAAACCTGCCAGGATCTGAAAAGCAGGCAGCTGGAGGGCATAAAAGCATCGGTTCAATAAAGCCATTTAACTCTCCAGTACTGTCATTATCTGATTCTGTACCTCTGAGGTCCACCAGAGCACTACACTTGATTTTAAAACGAAAACGGGTCAGTCTTTTTAAGCAACAAATAAGGTGAAATAGAATGGAAGATGGGCTTATTGGGGGACAGCACCCATGCTAGCACTGGAGAAGGATGCTCAGCCCCTTGGGAGCGTTTCGCAGGTCCCCAGAGGAGCCTGCTGGAGCCACGGCTCCTCCCGGCTGCAGGACTTTGCCTGTGGGTCACAGAGGCACAATGACAGAAGCTGTGCAGGATGTGTGTGTGTGTTCTCACCATAACAGCCATCAAGATTTTCATGATCCCAGATTGTGTCATTTTCAAAAAAAAAATGGTGCCAGTTTAAGCTAGACCTTCTCAACAGTCAGTGGTACAGTAAAAACCAAGGGACCCCACATCACTAGGGTGAATTTTTGGAAAACTTGGTCCATGCTCAGTTACCATTAATTTGCTGCTGTTCATTTCCAGCTTATCTCTCCCAGTAAGCCTGACACAGCCAGCTACTGGGCTGTAATGGTCATGTGCTGTAATGGGATGTCGGTCGTCAATTTAAAATTAAGATGTGGGGTTTCACCCAAATCAAAAATAGTTTGAAGAAAATAGACTGTTCATGCTGAAGAAGATCTGAAAGTTTTGTTTTGTTTTGTTTTTTCACAAAATGCTTCATTTCTTTTTTTAAAGAGATTAATATCCAGACTGCATGTCCAGGGCCAGACCTGCACAGTGACCCAGGCAGGATAAGACACCTCTCCATCCGTGCTCTGTAGATGTGACCACCTGAGCGTGGGATGGAGAGCACCATTTGCAGTCTGTTTGTCAAGCAATCCCCGACTTCACCATCACAAATCTGGGTGGTAACCATGGGGCTAGAGACCTCTGGTCACAGCTGTGCTCAGTGCCTCTCCATCCCTGAGGCATCCTTGATGTCACGGTAATGGAAAGAACAAACCAACACGATCCGGCTTGCATAAGCTTTTGATCCTCACTTTCATCAGCCTTTCTGTTTTCAGCTCCCTGATGGAAGAAAACATCTGTATGAAAAAACAGAGTGTACCGTGACAATGTCAGAGCAACCGGTGCTAACATTAGTGCTTCATCCCTGCATAATCACATGCTGAGTGGTTGGAAAAACATGCCGGAGATTTCTCACCATACGCAAGCCGGTAACCCCAAGCCTTCTTTTTGCAGGTTTAGCACCACTTGGTTGGAGTCTTTTGGATTTGCTTAAGCACATTTTCTGTTTGCTTGCTCTGCAGGTGAAAAGCAGTACCTGGTGGTAATAAAACCCAATACACTTATGCATAAATTTATGCACCAGATGCTTCTTATTACTAGTCTTTGAAGAACAGCTTTTAGGACCTTTATTTCAAGTGGTTCCTAAAGAATACTTCATGGACTTCAGCTGTCCATGAAGCATTTGCTGGTGGCAATCTGGTTTCTAGCTGGAAGGCTGCATCAAAAGGTAAAAAATGTGTTTAGGAGATTATTACTGTGCCTCCTCTGGTGGATATCACGGAGATGTTGCGTGGTCGTGACTGGTGAGGTAAATGCAAGCACAGGCTCCAGAAAGGTAGGAGTCCTCTGATGCAAGCTCTCGAGCAAGTGTAACTAAGAAAACACGATCACACCGTTTCTCAGGGGTCTGAGCAATATGTTGTTGTATTATTAGAAAGCTTGTGCTACAACTGTGCCTCCTGAGCTCTGGGAGGTTGTTTGGAGTCCCCGAGCTACTAAAACTGCTATTTTGAGAAGTCAAACAGCAACTACCATCAGCTCCTTTGCTGAAAGCAATTTTTCTCCAAAGGAGTTTATTTTTTTCACAATGGTTTCTGAAAAAAATAGGCACGAAAGCAATAGAAGAACAAATAAATACACCTTTGTGGCCACCAGAATAGAAAACATCGCTCAGGAACCGCTCGGGGTGCACAGCAGTGCACGGCTCCGTCCGATCAGCGATGCTGCACACAGCCTGCGTGTGACAGAACTGTCCAGGCCAGCCTCCATGCCAGCACCTCCTAAACTCCTCACAGATGGTGTTACAGCTTCATTTTTGTGACCAGCCTTTCAACTAGAACTGAGCATTGATGCTCAACAGCCAGTGAAGCATTTTTCGGCTGGTCCCAGAATCCTGCTGCCTCCTCTCCAAAGGATCCTTCTGCTCGTTAAAGGGAGCTGCAAATGTGTCTGACGAGCAGGCAGCCACTGGTGGGGATCAATGAAAAGCATGAATCTTTACGGCTGAATTAAATGAGAACATCCTAAGACAACGTGCCGGCTCCCCATAAAGCAATCGCGGTGTGATCCAACTCAGGAGCCATCCAGGAATTCTTCCAGCGCAGTGACAGAGCTCCTGGGCTCTTTGTTCACTCTCAGAACAGAGAAACGCTGAACTGCCTAGGCCTGCTTCCTGGTTCTCCAAGGGACAGCTGGGCCGCTCAGGTGCCGTTAGCAGCCTGTTGGGTTCCCTTCTGAGTTCTGGAGTGGCGAGGCAACGGAGAGATTCATTTCCAGCGTGGAGGCCTTGGTGAGTGGGAAGCGCCACAGGAGGAGTCCCGCCGCTGGCGCTGGTCCTGCAGCGGAGGCACAGCAGCTCCAGTGGCAGCTCCCCGGGAAGGACGAGTGGCAGGGTACCACCAAGAACCCTGCGTGACTGCTCCCTTGCTCCAGGAGTTAAAGGAGTTTTGCTGCCAGGCCAGCCTGTGCCTTACTGAGCATTTAAAGGATGGCTTCAGAATGAAAATCAGAACAAATCTTTACTTTCTGTACAGTATTTGTCAGAACGGTTTATTCTCTGAAGGAATCTCTTTTGCTCTGCATTCATCATTCATTTTGATTACACAACATAGTAATAATAATATCAAGCTCCTCTACAGCTCTTTTCATTCAAAGCTCATGAAATGCTTCTGTGTAGCACATGAATAACACTAAGCAGCCTTGCTGCTTCCCTAAGCCATTTCTCTGTTAAAAATACCATGAAATCCAATGTAAGCTTCTTCCCCTTTGGAAACGTGGGGACCACGAGCGCTGTTGCTCGCACGGCTGCCGCAGTGGCAGATGAGCAGTGAGGTCTGTGGGTGCAGCACGGTGCGTGCCTGTCACCTCTGATCGACTGCTGGCTCCATCACGGCACAGCCACACGGGCGCAGGTGCCACTACAGGTGCCATCGTCACCCATGTCCTCTGTGCCGGGGCTGGGGCCGGGGCCGGGGCACAGACTTGTCCCTAGCATCTGTTGGGAAGGGCTGCCTCCACTCCTCTTCCCCTTTCCATGCAAAGTGGCAGCAAGCACATGCATTATTCAGATAGCAGCAGATGTTGCTCCAGGTCATCCTCTAAACCAGCAGATCCTTCCTTGCTTATCGTTCACTCCCCCTAGCTTCTTTTCATACCTTTCTGTACTCCCTGCCTGCTTCTGCTGCTGCCTCTTTGCACAGGTTCTCCCTCTCCATCCCCCCTGTGGAAGGAGAAGCTCAGGAGGGTGCTTGACCGCAGTCATGAGCTCCCACCAGGCTGCAGGAGAGCTAGGATTTGCAGCACAGGAGCTTCCTTTGTGATGCACACAGTGAACCTAAGAAATCCCACCAGCCCTATTGTGAAAGCTGAGGCACAAAGTGAGTTGCTGTACAACTGACAGGAGATAGAAAAAGAGAGAAAGTAAAAATGTGCTATCAATTCATTACAAGAAAGTCCAGGGCGACTTCTCAATAAGGCAAGAGACAATAGCAGGTGGCAGAGGAAGGTTACATCTTTAAAAGACTGCGGACTAGGACTGACCTGCCAAAATTGTATCCGGCTTCATAGTTCTATGATTTCCAAGCAGGTTTGATTTATCTTCTTTTTTTTTTTTTTTTTTTTTTAAACCAGAGTAACCGTGCTATACACTTAGGTATTTTCACCCAGACGATGCACTCATTCACATTCATTCAGCGTGATCAATTCATGGGGGATTTCATCGTGTAATTAGCAGGAGTTATCCCTGGAGATGCAGCCCTTGGAGTATATGCAGGTGTGCACGTATTCAGGTGCAGATGCATATTTGCAGATGTGCACATGCCTACATCATTGCCTAATTAGAAAAGTTTCCAGGAGGGCTGGAAAAGCTCTGCAATGGGACGTCGCCGGGGTGAGAGGGTGCCAGGTGGCAACTTCACTACATAGCCTGCGAACCAGTGTGGGAAGGCATTTCAGAAGCTTCTCTGACAGCCTACAGTAGGAAGGCAGAATTTCATTCTCTTCCCTCAGGTGCTCCAGAACGCCCCCCACAAAAAAATCAGATTATTTGAGCTTTACTAAGAGAGAAGATTGGATTAGAGGCTAAACAAGCCAGATCAAGTTATACATTTCTGTGCAGTTTTATTGTCTTCCCTACCACCGCAGGGATATATATTAAAGGGCATATGTATAAAAGACCAGCATTTGCCATATGGGGAGACCTTGCTATAATGATCACAAGATTTTTGAGTGTAAATGTTTTTATTTGGGATCTGACATGATAAAGGAATCAGAGATGAAAGGCACAGGCAGAGCGTGTCTTTCCTTCTGGCAGGACAGTCAGGAAATAGCATTTTTCTGAGCTCCCAGCTGTCCGTCAATGACGAATTACTGCTTGTTTCCATTTAGCCCAGCTTCAGCTGGTCTGAATATATTCTATTTACAAGGGCAGTGAGATTAGTTCAAGTTGCTCCAGACTTCACTGTGCTGACGTTGAAGGAGACAAACAGAGTAATTTGCTGATTCACCATAACAATTTTAATAAAATATGAGTCAGGATTTTCTCCTTTCATGTAATCATGAAATTAGGTTAGCATGCTTTGCTGAGCACTTAGCTCTACTATGTGTGTTCCCAGTAGCATCTAATGTTCCTATGGTATATTTCTGGAAGCATAACCGGATTTACAAGGCCACATTTTCTCCCGTTTCCCCTGGCTTCCCAACAAACTAACACTCGCCACTCTGTGTCTGGAATTAGGAGCCTCTTCTTCACTCTATTACACAGTCGTGATGCGAAGTGGATTTTCTGCAGCCTCTCACCTGCTGGACCATTAAATCTCCATTGAGATCACTGTGTGTGTGGGCTTCTCCAAAATCTGACAGCCAGAGCAAAGTTTGCTGGATGTTGGAGGAGCCACACTCGAACGGCAGAGTACAGAGACACCTCTCTTCTCGGATGGTTCATTCATCCTGGAGCAGCCTTCTTCCTGCTAGACCTGGTTCACATCCCTTTCGCGTGGCACCTAGCTCATGCATTCTCCCTTTCATTTGTCTCGCAGCCTGTCTGCCACCCTACCGGCGAGCTTTGATCTCCGTACGATTCTGGCAGTGCCTTTCTAGTTTCCCACAGTTAAAGAAGCTATTTCAAATTGAAGTAGTTACTGCAGAAAATTGCATCAGTATTTCAACAGATTTCCTGAGGAAATTTTAAATGGTTATTTTTATAGCTTATTTTGAGCTTTTCAATTTTTTCCTCTCTGGCCAAAGGTCGGAAAATTATTTCATACAGAGCAGAGCTTGAGCATCAGTACAGGAAAAGAGCTAATTCTGACTAATCTCATGGTTTTGATTGTTTTGATTTGCTTTCCTCCCAAGCATCAATGGCAGAAGAAAACAGAAATTGCATCCTGCCTTCAAAGAGACCTGCTCTGGGTGAATGAAAACATTCTCCACTTCTAGGCTCATGCAATAAATAAACATAACAAGTCTCTTCATATTTAAGAGTAAAACTCCATAAACGGTAGAAGGAGCCATAAAACCTCAGACTTTTCTCCTTCCACTTCCCTTAAGAGAAATTTGCACATCAAGTAGTTCTCAAGAAGCCTCTTTTATTCAGTAAGTCCTGATTGGCACGCTACGGCTACTGGATTGAAAAAACAGACACGGGCAGTACGAATTCCTTCCTGAAATCTGGCCGAGCACTCAGAGCAAGGCGCCCTGTGACCAGAGGAAGAGCTTGTGCTGCTCTGACAGTCGTGTGTGCAGGCTGCTGCTTTCACTCGGGCAGTCTGGAAGGGAAAATTTCTTGCAGTTGCGTTTCTTGTGTGCAAAAGCAAAGTGAATGTCTCGTTAACCTGGAAAGTGCACCCCCCCCCCAAACCCCCCCCCAAGTTGTCTCAGAAACAGAGCCTTACAATTAAGGCCACAGGAATTGTTATTTTTTTTTCTCAGATGATTCCCTTCGAGACAGAATATGCATCATTCATGACATGAAATTCAGTAGTTTTGGAGAGAGAATGTAGTACTGTGATGGAATTTTCCAAAGGTAAAAACTATTTTCTTCCCCTCTATTGAGCTGCAGAGTGGAGAGCTAAATGCCCAGGCTATCTCAGATCTGAATACACGTGAGAATTGGGGAAGTGTAGATCAGGATCTGACCTTTACAATTCCAAGCTGGGTAATCTTCATCATTTTGAAACTGCCTTTATTGTTATCACAGTTTGAACTTACTCTGCACACCAAAATCCCCATGAAATTTGATAAAATTCAAAGGTAGGGACCCCATGGTTGCAGTTAAGGATTTCAGTGCTGTTATTCTAGCAAAACATGACCTTGCATTAGGTTTTCCACTGCATGCTACGGACTTGGAGCTGTGCATTCATAAAAACAGATAAAGGGCACAGTTCCAAGCCTCTGTGAAAAATTGGCTGCGCTTCTAAAATTTTATTCAGCAAGAAATCAGTGCTGTGCGTCATTGGTCAAAAGATGACTAAGCTCTGGTAATAAATGATATAAATGATAAGGATTTACAGCTAGATTATCCCACTTTTACTCCTATTGAGTAATACCTTACTTCTTAAGCAACGAATTAGAGATAAGAAAATCCCTAAACTAGGTGTTTGCTGAAAAGCTTTGCTGATGAGCAATGTATTTATGTATGTGTTAAGTGCTTTCCTGAATTAGGGCCAAAGTAGGAGGAGGCAGCAAGAGCCCAGGCTTTAGAGAGCCTTTCTTGTACATCACATCCGCAGAGGAGACCTGGCCTCGGATGTTACTTTTAAAATCCCCATTTCCAAAACAAACAAAGTGCTCCGGGTGAAGTCCCAGCATCACTGAACTCAGCAGCAAGAGTCCCATCCACCTCAGTGGACCCAGGAGTTCATCATGCAGATGCCCTTCTCCTTCATTCAACACCTTCTGTCACTTTTCTACTTGCTGAAAAATATATTGCAGCAAGCTCTGCGATCATTGCTCTGGCCATTCATACGAGCGTGGTGACATCACGATGGCACAGATTTACATCCACCTCCCCGAAAATGCGCAAAGAGGTAAAGGCACAGTTCCAAGAAAATCCAGCTCTCCCTGCCCGACATTAAATCAGGTTCATCAACCACCGCACATAAGCTTTTCTCTGTATATTAAACGCTATTCTCTTACCCAGGTATGGTGTAAGATGGAAATTATCTGGGGATACTGACTGAAAAAAAAGGAAATACTTAGCTCTTACTGTTTTCATAGTGCAGTAGAACCACGAACTAATTAATTTACCCAATCAATCACTCAATAGCTACATACAAGCGTTGGGTACAGCCGTAGGCTTCATCCCAGCACCGTTGGAGTGCGTGCAGGCGAGTGAGTCGCGGCCCATTCCTCTGTCCTGCAGCACGCTGCCTGGGGCTCCTGGCTGCATGGGCTGCGAGCCGGTGTGCCGGAAAATGAAATTGTTGGAGCTGAGAATTGGTTTGCGTTTCGTGTTTACGAGGGCTTGCAAGTTATGAAAATCTCGTCCCTGATTTGTTTCTACTTCGCCAGCTAGGAATATAAACAAATGCGGAGTGCTTGGCGTTTATGGCATAAAATGAAGTCGGTTCATGAGCAGGTTTTTTTAATTACTAAGTGCTGTGTAATTGCTGCAGCAGCGCTTTATCGCTGCATTCGTAAAACTGTTCTCAAGAGGAAAGAGACACTGAAGATGTTTTTAAGGGCCCTAAAGTATAACAGCTGGTTTGGGATTTTTATATTTAACAAGGGTCAGATTGCATTGCGCTGGGTTCTTTTGAGATAAAAGGCTAAAAGCTTGATTTTGTGTAATACCCAAGAGCCAGCCTACAAGTATCTGGGTACGTTAAAGTAAAAATGTGCATTTTTAAGGTTATTAAATATATTTGCCTATGAAAGAAATTTAGCTTAAAATACTTATGTTTTTTTTTTTTTTTTGGTCAAGGTATGCTCATTGTTATGAGTCACCGTAGTACTAAATCTGCACTTTTTCAAAAATAATCATGGCTTACCCATTTGGCATAATTTCTCAGAACATTAAAGTAAATTATCTTTTGTTGTACTTATGTGTAGTGGCAAAAGCAAACGTAGATGCTGCACAGCAAATAGAAGGTATTTAGTAATACAGTAGAATAGAAATGATGAAAAAAGACACAAATGCCATAAGCTAATTCCATGATGTGATTTATTCCATCCAGTTTTAGAAGCCTCCAGCTGGAAAGACTGGTTTTCTAAATATACGAGAAATAAACTAGAACGGAGTTAGTTTTGGCAGTGCTTACTGAGGAGCATATGGAGTCTGTAGAGAGGGACCTCAAAAGCCACTGTGGGGTCAGATATCTCCCAAGAACTGAGTGCTGTTCTCATTGCTGCTAAGTCGTAAGGTAGGGTTTTAAGCGACCATCTGCAGGTCCTTGTGCTTACCTCGGGGGTTTCTTGCACAAGTTTAGCTAAATCACCACAATCCCTCTACTTTGCAGCCCTGAGGCTCCAGATGTCCTTTCTCAGATGCCCTGGGCAGCTCTGTGACCTCCTGCTGGGCACACGTGTACCAGGTAACCAGCAGGCGAGGGGCTGGCCTCAACCGAGTCTTCTTCACACTCCTGCAACACAAATAATAAAGACAAAACCGCAGCCCGCTCAGGCAGGAAGTTATCTCGAAAACAAGGCAGTTTTGTTTTGACACCGCTCAGGGAGCACGAGACGAGAAGCGGGCACCAGGAGCTCCGCGCAAATGGGACTTTCTCTTCCCTGGAGCCACCAGGCAGGGCAGCGGGGCCGGAGCTGGGCCCCACGGCGGGGGAGGTGAGCGCCAAGGCGCAGGGGGCAGCGCTTGTGGGGTCGGTACAGCCCTGGGCACGCCGAGACACCCCCGGCACCGCGCTGAGCACCGAGGCTCAGCCTCCCCGCGGTGCCTCGGGCCTTCCTCGCCTCAGGCCTCGCGTGGGGGGCGGCGGGCGGAGGGGACGCGGGGCAGGGGGGATGCCCGGCCGGGCCCTCCCGAGGCATGTGCAGGGAAGGAAGGAGGGCGAGACGCAGGGGGAGAGCCCCGGCGGCGGCGGCCCCACCTCGGGCTGCGTGACGCGGGTTGCCATGGCCACCCGTTTACGCTACAAGGCCCGGCGGGGGCGGGCGGCGGGCGGGGCCGCTTCAGCACCAGGGCGGCCGCGGACAGCAGCGGCGGCGGCGGCCCCGGCTCGGCGGCGCCTCTCCGGTGCGGGCTGCGCGGCTGCGGCGCCGGGGCCCTGCGCCACCCGGCTCCGGGGGAGCCCTCGCGGTGAGTCCGTCCCCGTCCCCCGCGCCGACACCGGTCCGGGAGCGCGGCCCCGGAGCACGGCCCCGCCGCAGCGGCCGGAGGCAGGCGGTACCGGGCGGTACCGGCGGCGGCCCCGGGGGGGCTCCTCCAGGCGGTACCGGGCGGGCGGGTGGCGTCCGGCGGCGCCGCCGCACCGGGAAACTTTGGGAAGCCCGGAGCGGTGTGCCTCGCGTGGGGCCTCGGTGAGGAGCTGCCTGACAGAGCCGGCAGCAGCGAGCCGGCAAGTTTTGTCGGCTTTTGGGAAGAGCGGTGTGGTAAATCTGCTGCTAGCTATTTATGTATCAGTTTATTAATTACGGGGGGCTCGTCTTGGTGTCGGTGGTCGTTTTGCATGAATCCCGAAAACTTGGTGAGTTCTGGGGGCGGGTCACCACGCTAGCAGCAGGCTGCTGCTCACGTCCTGGTGCCCGGCTGGACGCTGGTAGCAGGGTGCGGAGCTCCAGGTGTCGCCCAGCGCCCGTGCAGCCCCCCCAGCGCCGGAGCTGCGCCGTGCCTCGGGCCTTCTGCCGTGTCCTGCGAGGGCCCTCCGGGGTCGGGGCGGGCAGGAGGTCAGAGCGGAGGTCCCGGCCGGATGGGATTCCCCGAGCTGAACTCCAAGAAGTGCTCAGCAAATAGGTATGATGCTCTGTGCCAAACAGAGCTGGCTTACAGAGGCTCAGGTCTGCGAGAGTGGTTTGTAATTCTGCCTTCCCGACACAGAAATGCATCCTCGGTGCTCGCTGCCTGCTCCGAGCCACAGGCACGTCTCGTTGGTGCATCTGTTAAGGCACTGCAAATCTTTGGGCATGTTTATTATTCCATCAGAAAGAGCATGGTTGGCTGCACAGGCATACACGTTGTCTTCCGTGTGCGGCATTAACAGTAATAGTTTTTTCGCGGCTCCCATAAAAAGCAACAAGGTAGGTATGAATAATGATGTGGATCACTGTTAAAGGCCAAGAAATGAATAATAAATGAAAGTGAATCGGGAGCAGGGACTCTCTCCCCCACTTTCTGCTCGTGTTCTCCTTAGAGTCAGACGTGGCTCGTGTCTGTCCCACTCAGACACGTAAAAACATCCCCTTGCCCTCTTGTCCTCCTGTGAGCTGTGGCTGCAGCATCCAGGAGCAGGGAATGAGGGCTTGATGTGCACAGGGGAGAACTGCAGGGCCACAATTGTATCTTCTCCTTTATATCTTAGCTTTCTTGCATTCCTACTGCTGAGTTTAAAGTGAACAGTAACAATTCTTCTAATTTGCTGTTGCTGCGGACCTTTGGCCTCGTGGTAGCGTTGCCTGCACGCCATCCCTGCTCAGCTATGCATTAAAGGCATGACTTTACAGTAAATTCAGTTTTGTTGCCTCATTAGGCATCAGACGTACAGCACTGTATTAAGAACTATGTGACCTGTAATGATTCAGCTGCCAGAAAGAGAGACGTCTAACGCTGACCCTTGTGAGCAAAGACCTGAACTTAACTTCCTGCCCTGCGGAGCGTGGAAACAGCTCCTGCTCAAGTTCAGAAGCAACTGCTGACACAGTAGGCTCCGATAATTTATGAATCCACTGTAAATCAGATAAGTGGATGAAACTCCTTGAAAGATCACATTGAAATCACATTCAGTTGAGTTATTTTGGAGAGTAAATTACACAGCGTTTAGGCTGGCAGTGGAAATTAATTCTCTAATTAACACTGCTTGAAGGAATGAAATTCTACCCTTATTTTCAAAATGCTTCTAATCCAGATCGGTGTCACAGCCTTCCTGGTCCTCAGCTCTGATGATCTGGAGCTGTGGCTGGGGGTGTCCTGCATGTGGGACCTGGGACGGGTTTGGTCTGTGCCATCAGCGCTTCGCCACGGGGAGGGCTGAAAACATCGGTAGTACCCCATGGCAGATCACCCTGAGGTTATCGACAGTGTTTGTTGAATTCCCAGTAGCATGATAGTCGTCTTTACAGGGGGAAAGTATTTGTCTTATGGATGTAAGACACATAGATGACATGCAAACTTAGAGAAGAGTAGAAGAGAGCTCAGACTTTACCTTACCTCAAGCCAAATGCCCAGCCATGCATATACTGGGCCAGTTCTGCTCCCATTTTCACCAAAGGAATTTCTGCTGTGAGAATTGAATTTGTACCATTGGAATTCAAATATCTATCTATCTATCTATCTATCTATCTATCTATCTATCTATCTATCTAACTACATACATACCTACCTACCTATCCATCTATCTCTTCTGTAAGGCACAGTCTGGCTTTCTCCCTTTGCCATCATGATCTTTATGCAAAAAGTTACTCCAAGTACAGACTCTGAGATACCACAGGGAACTGGCAATCTACCTACCATCCCCTGCCATGCAGAATTAGGGTGCAGTCTATAAAGGAATAATGTAGATAGCTCTAAAATTTGAGCATAATATTGAACACGGTTTCTTTATGTTGCAGGAGTGTTCGTGGATAAATTAACATTTCCTTTTTTTCCTAAGCAAGATATTTCTGTGGCTCTAAAAAACTGTTTCTTTCGGTACATATTAACAAAAAAATTGTTTTCTTCCGTGAAACGCTATAAACTGGCACAGCAGATGTCAATTTATGTCAGCATCAGCTGATTTTCTTCTCCATTACCCTTTCTACTGGATCTTTGCTTATCTAGCAGGTCCTGCCTTCTTGACATCCAATGTCATGTCGAATGCTTTTCCACATTTGGTGATAGAAAGCTTGACTCAGTCTGTCTCAAAACGTGGTGTCGTCATCCACACGACGGTCATTATGCCTTATTGATAGTGATGGAAAAGTCATGAATACACGCATCTTTGCTGCAGGGCTCCTGCCTTTTTCTTTGGTTTATCGTTGCTTTATCTGCATTTTAGTACTCGTGTCAACAGCGGCATTTCATTCTCCCTACACCATGGAAGAGCAGCACTGCCCTGACGCTGGTGCTGCAGCCGTAATCCTTTGCCTGATGTAGTTTGAATGGAGTTTTGCAGTTTTTACTTCATCACAGAACTCTGGAAAACATTTCAGTTACCAAAAAGCTATTTTCTAGGAGAACATTGGCTCTTACTGATGTGGCATTAAGAATAAACTCTTGTGCAGCAAGCGCTTGAAGTTAATAAATAATTCATGTATTTTCCCCAATTTTACAATGTAACTCATAGACCTGGGAAAATAGCATTAAGAAGAAATCCCGCTACTGTACTGTGTAGTCAGAGAACAAGTTTCTAATATAAGAATGGAAATTAACTCAAAAATACATGAATTATATTTATATATTAACATTGCCAGCACAAATAGCAATAAAACCAAACAGGTGGGGACAGAGTGATCTTGGAATAGGACCCAAACTCCCCGTATTATCAGTTACGTGAGACAGATTCGGGGGAGGGTGCCAGCAAAACCCCGTCCAGGATCCAGGAGTTTCTTCCAGCTCGATTTCAACTCGCCACGTAGCGTGGCAGTCACGAAGAGCCTTTATTCCGAGGGATCCGTAACAAATCAGCCTGGAGGCTGCACGGAGTTCAGGTCTTTGGCCATAAAATGGAAATACTTCTGGAGTGAGACAGGATAACTGCTTAGCAGCAGATACTTTATAAAATATGCAGAGCAGAGCAGGAGTGATACCGAGAGGTCGTTATGGAACCTGATGCCATTCGTCTTCAGCTCGCTGGCTCACCCCGAGGAAGCCTCTCCAAACGCATTGTACTACAGCACGTACTATCAAAATTCAGCCTCCATACGTCAGTGGCTCAGTACTGATTCAGAAAAAAATGAGTTTCATTGATTGAATCGACTAAGTACACCTTCCAGCAAGGCGCAGCGCTTTTTGGGATGTTCAGTAACAGAAGAAATCCACACAATTTTTTGTGTGTGTTGCATTGGAACCCCCTCAAAGGGACACAACCATGAGCCTGGTGGTACCCTCTGATGCTTTCCTGACCAGGGCCATCCCACCAGGCTGCTCTTGAGCTGCTCTGCCACTTCTGTACCTCGCTGGGTCTCCCCTGGTGTAGAAGAGGGGAGGAAGCCTCTGGATTGTTTCTGGGGAGAGCCTTGACTTCGTGATGCCCTCCATCTTCAGAAAACAGCCGATGGCACCCTGCACAGCTCATCCTTCCTCCTCTGGCATTTGAAGAGGAGAGACGACTGTAAAGATGGCTAGTAGATGGCAGAGGGTTGTTTCATTCCTTACCTTGCCAGCTTTTGCTGCAGTTTAGTCATAATAATAGAGTTTTTGGTAAGTGAGCTTCAGGTTGAGTCACTGGTATCTCGAGCGAGTAAATAGGTTGTGGTATTAGCCTGGAGAGCTGCGGAGAGCAATCATGCACTGCTTGGGGAAGGGGGGAGAGCTGAGAGTGCCCGAGCATCTCACGGGGTGAGAGCTGAGAGTGCCCGAGCAATCCTCGCAGGCGCTGAAGCCCGGGGGGGATGCGGGCAGCCAGCAGGTTTGGGGGCAGGACTCCCCTTCGTGGGGCTGGGCAGCACCCAGAGGCAGCGGCCGGCTGGGACCGGGCTCCCCAGCAGTGCTGTGGGGAAGCCCACGGACAGAGTCGTGCGCTGCCATCGTGTTCTTTGCTCATTGTGCACAGAACCACCAGGATAAGAGGCTTTGAAACGAGTTTGTCAGTGCGCATCATCACAATTCACATTTGGAATTCAAGAACAGAAGAATATTTTCTTTGAGATAAAATGTAATTGTTGATGTCGTCGTTTTTATTTTTATTTTTACTCCAGTTAGAAAAAATCCTGGAAGCCACGAGCAGGGAACAATAAACTGATACACTTTTTCCTGTAATGACTGAGTCAATAAAAGGCAGCCATTGAGAATAAAGTCCCAACAGCCAAAGCACTTCATCAATCTCAGCTGCTGCTTTTGTGAACATATGATATAATAATGGGTGTTCACACACACAAAAAACAAACAAACAAAAAAAAAAACACAAAGGCCTCTCTTTCCTTCCCCTAAATATCACCAGGGAAGCCATTAATTCTACTCTAGTGTTAATCTATTCTATCACAATGATACATCCATTAATGGGTATCATATATCCATTAAACCTTCCGCCCTCGCACAGAAAGAAATAACAATAGTTCATTGTTAAAAAGACCAAATGATGTATTTTTATTTAAAGTAACTGCCTGTATATTTGTCCGACTTTCCCTCTAGAAGGCCAGAGTCTACATGCTGGGACTCTCTTACCTGAGCAGGCGGGAAGCTTTTCCTTGCACTGGAGAAATGACTGCCTGCTCACTCGCAGCCTCACCTCAGCCCTTGCTGGCCTAAACCCTGGGTTCCCAGCTGCAAACGGGAGCTGTCACCACGCGGATTTGGGGAGCAAGTCAGGGAAATACATTCATTCAGTCGGCAGCCCATCGTGGGCTGGAAAGCAGCTGAGAGCTGCAGACAGGTCCTGCCACAGCAGGGCAGCGTGAGGAAACCAAATATTGGGCTTTTGGCAGCAGCAAAAACATTCATTGACAATGATACGACTGCTGTAGTAAGGCAGAAAAAAAATAATATTCTTAATAAAATTAATATTCCGGCCCGTACCGCACTAGGCTATTATTTCAGCTTTTCTCACAGAGTGTGCTTACATTTACACTCAAGTCATACAATTGTATTTACTCAGAAGCATCTATACTTCGGCCTAAAAGATGAGATTGTGGAGCACAGCTCTGCAGCAGGGAGTAAGTTCACATCTACATCACAGACCAGACGGGGCGCTCCTTGGGATACTCTAAAGCCTTCTGTAGGTGTTAGGACTTTGTGGGATGGGGCACTGGAAAGAGGGTCTGTGAAGGAAAGCCTACCAAGACTGCCAGGCTGTCAGCACATCCCTGAGAGAAGAAACATTCAGAAGTGCCTGTGTAATCCCAAGTGCCTGATTTTTTTACAGTTCCTGCTCAGCCTGTCAAAGGGCCATTTGGTGCATGGAAATTCCAGCAACAGGCTGAATCCTGGGCTTACTGTAAATGAACCAACAACCTAGTCTGCCAAGAAATAGACCTTCCTGTCATCTGTACATATTTTTAGGTGGCATAAGAAACCACTTCACAATTTATAATACTCAATTTTGCTGAGTTGTTACTAGTTCTAATTTTTTGTATAATTCCCCTCTGTCCTTGCTAATTTGCATGTCTATTAATAATATTATCTTCTTTCTTTTAAATCCCTTAGAGAAAATAGCAAGTTGTTAACATCCTTGCAGAGGATTAAGTATGACCTGAAACCCAGAGTCTTTATGAGCACTTCTGTGCCTTGCCACTGCTTTTACCTTATCATTTCTGACTTAAAAGGCTATTGTTATGACTGCGGGACTGCCAAGCCATAATGCATGATTTATTATGTACAGCAGGTGACTGGTAGTTAACATTTATCTCAAAAAGGATGTTATTGTTTTTGTTTTTTGTTTTTTTTTTTTTTTTGTTTTTCCCTGCAGCTTTCCCTGGGAGGTTCACGTTTTTATCAGTGACAAGATGACAACTCGTATTTTTACCAAAGGATCCAGTGACTCATCCTATTAACCTGCTGGAATACGTGCTTGCCAATTGTCCTGCCACGGTAAGTCCATGGGATTTTGCATTTTCTCTGGAAATATTATTCAGGAATTAGTCCACAGTATTCATTCAGTAGTACAAATAATATTTACCCAAGGATGTAACTTCTCAGTGATGACCAGAGCCCAAAATAGTTTAGATATTGCATATCACAGCTATTTTGTTTAAGTTATTAAAGAAGGTTAGAGCAAAGGAGAAGACTGGCTATACCTCATACCATGCCATTTACAAGGGCATGGTTTGAACCTGAAGGCCATGTAAGAAGCACCCTCATGTGTTATGAGAAGTGATAAAAAAGCACAAGATGTCTGGCCTTGAAAATGCTGCCCTGTGAGATCCACGTGCAGCTGAGAGTGAATGTACTGTGAGTCATGATGGAAAACTTCAACATCCAAAAAATCCACCAATCTCCAGGATAACATAACATGGATTATGTATTAGCATCGGTTGCCCAAAGTAAATTCCTTATTTATTTGGTCCCTCCTGAGAACTCCCATATTACTGAGCCAATATCCTGCAACATTGCAGCAGAAGTCTAGGCTGCGCAGTTCCTTTTCGCAGCGTTGTGCTGTAGGAGGGTATGGCTGCCCTTGTGCTATTACTGTTCTGCAAATCAATTCAGTCTGGGAGAAGAGACGATGCAGGCTGGTACACAACTGTGTTGTTTTTCCTTGTTCCTTGGGTTGGGTTGGAGAAAAGGTAGGAAACATTTTAGTTCATAATGTCTCTGCTTCTGTTCTACATGCTTGTTTTGCCCTTGAAGGTGATATTCTGTGGCACAGTCCAAGCAAACCACTTTCTGCTTAAGCCTGTTTTGCACACCATCCAGCCTTATCTCATCAGGGAAGAGCATATGGCTTTGAGTTATTATTTGTTATTTCAGGGTAACTAGATGGTAACTGTACTGAAAACTTAGGGCAAATCATGCGTTATCTCACAATAACAGGATAAATAAACAGTATCTTCACTGCATGCATTAACAGTAATGGAAGGAAAAACTCCTGAAAAACATTGTCAATCTAGCTTAAATATGTTCCCGTTTAGGGTGCCCCAGATGCTTCTCTCATGCGCATTTAAAATATAACCAGGACTCATTCCACATTCGACATTTTTGCCTTCAGAGCTAAAGCCAGCTGCAGTCCTTAAGTCAGTGAGTAGGCAAAACACTTGAAAATGCCCGGCTTAAGAGAGAAATGTACCTTTGAATTAATATAAAACTTTAACAAGACAACACAGAAATGAAATCATTAGTGGTGCATCTAATGTGTATGTAGCAAAAGCAATACGGAGCTCTAGGGGGAGAATTGCAACGCCTACTTGGAGCAGGTCTAGGGTAAATCCCCAAATGGGAGAATGCAGGGCTCCTGCTGCAGCTGCAAGGCACTTTACTGGAGCTCTAAAAGGTCCCCTAGCAACTGATTTCAGGTGGTAGGTAAAGGTAAAGACAATTGGAGCATTCAAGTATTCTGTATAATTGTTGTAAAATAGACAAATTGGGTAGGAGATGAAAGCAACGGAAAGAGACCAGAGCTAACACAGCTGCACAAAAACTATTTCAGATGTATTCTGCTTGACAGTGCCAATACATTGCAAATGCTTTGAAAGTACACTGAAGCAACATTGCAGAGTATATAAAAAAAGAATCTTAAACGGTTTATTGGTAAAATATGAGCTAAATTTGATGAGACTGTCCTCTAGACTGTAAGTATCTGTTTCTATGAAAGTTGTGTGGAACGTTAAAGCTGTCATTAGCCTGGCAGATTCTCTTGATTCAGTTGTAAAGCCAGATCTAGTCTTATTTTTTTGATGAAGCTGGTATATGGCATTATGTTAAGAGCTGGTTAATTAAATCTTTTATTGCTGTAAAACCAAACTCATAGTTGTTTGGTCCAAACCCTGCTGAAGAACGTTAGAGACCCTAATTTCAATGTATCACTAGCAAAAATGCGTTTAATGATCTCCCACCACCCAAACATTTTTCCACACTGCAACCACTTCATCAGTGACAATTTGAGGACAAATTGGAACTTGAATCAGGGTCATATTCTTCTAACCTTACAATACGGTTAATATGTCACAATACATGACTAGATACGATTCTTTTTATTCTGTGCTTCTCTAGTCAGTATAAGTAAAAGGAAACACCC
The DNA here is from genome assembly GCF_011077185.1 of Oxyura jamaicensis. Lineage (NCBI taxonomy): Eukaryota > Metazoa > Chordata > Aves > Anseriformes > Anatidae > Oxyura > Oxyura jamaicensis. The sequence goes on from NC_048896.1 coordinate 1,870,208, forward strand.
GGAAAACTATTTTTCCTCATCCCTTTATCTGGCAAAGATCTTAAACCAGGCAGGATTCAGGGGCCACTGCAGCACATAGTAACATTTTAAATCCCATAAACAAAAAACTGAAAAAAACTTTAGGAGAGAGTTTCAACAAGTTCCAAATACTGATAAAGTAGGAATAATAATAATAATAAATCAGTATACAATTTCAAAGGGTATTTGGTCTTTTCACTGCCATAGTACAAGAGTTTATGCAGCCTTCCATTTGTCCATGTACGGACTTTAAGACAGGAAAACATCAAATGTAAAGCATATGAAATGCTTTTAGCATGTGTGCGCGCAATCCCAGCGCGGTGCTGAGAACGAAGCCACCGTTCAGCCTGTTTTCCCATGAACCCAGCGCTCCTTCGCCGTCAGCCTCGTCCATACGCGGGGCACTTGCAGTGAGCTGCCTTCCCTTCATCCCATGATCTCCCGTTCTGCACAACGCTGTGACTAATTATAGCCTCAGGACTACTGCTGATTTATTGTCACTGAGGCCTACTTGCATTAATAACTCCTGACATGAGGCCGAACACCTCGGTAAATAAATTTGCCACTGCTTAAGAAACAAGGTTCCTAATGGCTATAAAATAGCCTGCAAATTGTTCTTGTTGCCTAACAAGATTAAGGAAAAGAACAAGAGAAAGTCCTTCTAAGAAGGTGCTGAGTTATGTACTGGGTTACAAACTGAAAGAAAATTAGTAAATTAAAAACAAAAAACACTTATCTACGTCTATTTGTAAAATAGTTATATTCTTGACAAATTAATTCTGCTTTTTTTTTGTTTTCCAAGGACATTTTCCTTACTTGTTAAAACTGAAGGCATAATTTCAGCACAGGATTCTTGGTATTTGTCATAATAAATTTCTCAGACATTCATGTTGAGGCTCTGAACTCACAGAGCATCGCCAGATTCTCCAGAAATCACTTTAGGGGAATAAAATTTTGAAGTGCTACTCTTAATGGAGGAGCAGAAGTTACCTGGTTTCCCTTCAATGCAAAAGAAATATCTAATGATGTTACCTTTTCTTTCCATTTTAAAATCTTAACATACTGCAGTGAAACTGAAAATGACTAATAAATGTGTAAAAAAAAAAGGAATGGATTTAATGTATTTCTAAGCTTGCTTAGGGATTCCATCTTCCAGCATTCAAATGGTGTTCCAGGTGGGTTCCTCTGCTAAAGAGGGGATTGAACATTCCCTTCTCTAAGCCTGTTACTTCATGTCACAACATCAACCTTGAAAAGCTCTTTCAAAGTGTTGCAGTATCAGACAAGTCCCACAACATAAAAGTACAGCCTACACAGCAGCGCTGACAACGGCCAGTTTGCTGGTAGATCATTAGAGCTGGTCTACCATAACCAGGCTTGTCAATACCGCAGACGACAAACTTGGCAGCAAAATAGTTTATGCAATACTCTCCTCTCCTCCCAACCTTCTCACTCACCCACAGTTGTACTGCTTCAGGAATTGACAGTGTTTTTCTGCAACAGCTATTTTTGACGATAAAAAACGTGATAAAAATGTGCTGGGATGTCATAAGGGCTATGAAAGATGGGTAGAAGTTTTTCATAATTGTTTGCGGTAATAAAGGAGCAAGCGTGCAATCATAATAAGAAATAGCTGATGGTAATGAAGGAATAAGGATGTCGTGTAAAGTAGGCACTGCGGTGCATGGCGATTTCTCTCCCTTTCAGTTCCAATGCCGTATCTTCTAAGTGCGTGCAGGAAAGTTTGTATGGCAACAAATACATATTTGTATGCTGTGTACATGGAGTTAATACATCAGCAATGTCAGGAGCAACACTGCTGTGCCAGAATTGCAGGATTTGATCCAAGACCTTCACACCTACAGTTCAGTGGCAATTAAACTCCTATTATTTAGCAATAAATAAATAGTCCTGATTTAGCAAACTTTCAAACCATGTGTTTAAGATCAAACATATGGTCGGTTCTGTTCTTTCTAACAAGGCCAGAAAGGTGCTTCAAATTACGGATGTTCTTCATTTGCTTTCTTTGGAGCTGAAACAATGCTAGAAGTATGTGCGATCTGGCTCCGTGTTGTTCCCAAGCCATTTATCAGTCCACAAATTACTTGAGGTTACTGAAGGACAGTACGTGGAATCTGAAGGCAGCAATATATGACCACGTACACGTAGAGTCACTGCTGACTGAGAAACAACCCTGTACACTTTTCGGTTGTGTTATTACTCAATGTGACTTTACTTTATTTGCTATTCTTGAGCTTTAGATAAAAAAAAAATATGTTTTAGCCATCTGTTAGCTGAAGCGTTTCTCCGTGCTTCGGTAGTACATTTGCAGTGTTGTCAGGTACCTGAAAATCACTTCTTTCACGTGGCTCGTGAACCATAGAGCCGTTTCAAAGCACATGTGAAAACCACGAGTTATCAATGGCTGATGTCAATGGCTGACAAACGCCCCAAATAGCTGAACTGAAGATTTTTTTCTCCTTTGAGCAGTGAAGAAAGGTCCTGCTGCCTCCCTAAGTTTTCTCTTGCTTAACCTGTTGTGCAGAGCAGCAAACCCAGCTGCAGGCTGAGCACGCTGAGTCGTAGCAGCCCAGCACAGAGGCTGACTGAGAAGGTGTCAGGAAATCACAGTATCTACCCCTGAGTTGCCGCATGATTTATGAAGGAGCATTGAAAAATCATATAATCAGATTTAGCAGTAAAACTTTTTGATTCACCATCTGAGCAAACTACCCCAAAAGAAGTGTGGAAGCTTAGCTAGAAGAAGGGAATGACGCCCATGGAGTCGGGAAGTCCAAAAAGCCCCACGAACAGTTTTCATTCTGCAGTGCTGACATCAGCATCAGGAGGCAGCAAGATTAGGACAGGCGTCTTTTGGTGTGTGTTAGACACCTAATGCTCAGCAATATTTTCCTTTTGGGGAGTTTGTTAAAAGCACTTCTTCCTTACTGTAATCACACCTAATTATATAATTGCATGATTGTGTTTGTATTCTCGGCATACATAAATCAAATTAGAAACTTAAAGCTTTTAAATTCCCATTACACAAATTTAATTAAAATAAAGTTTCCATATGATCAATTAGAATCATTTTAAAAACAATATTCTGGGGTTTGCAACATTTGTTTGCTCATTATAAAATGTAAGTAAATAATCTATACTAAGCTCTATCTGCTTGCTTAATATGATGATATGAAGATGAGAAAATTTTAATTTTAAAACTCCAGAGCACGAGTTCTATCCCATGTCTTCTTTGCATGCTTTCTTGAGAGGGTTTAGGGTATCAGTGCAGACTGGAAGGGATTTTCTTATCAGTTCTGCAATCCCAAACTTGCAGCATTGCTGTTGGATGGTTAACGGGATAGAAGGAAAAGATTTTGCCTCAGAAATACAGTGGAAATAGCTGCACAGTTATTGGATATTCAGTTCGTAAGCCGTAAGAAGTGGTATTGAAGGACGCTTGCATACAGATTACCCACAGAAAGCAAAGTACACTCAAGGCATATGGCTAGGTAAACAATTAGTGTGTTGCATTATTTGTGCTTTTTCAAAAAACGACTTAGTCCTTCAGTATTTCATTGTGCAAATCACTGAAAATAAAAGGAGATGTCTAGACAGGACAGAAAGAATCAAATTTGCTCATTTTGCTGATTTTAGCTCAGTGAAATTTGTTTGGAGTTCCATCATAACTACAAAGTATTCCATGTTATTAACCTTTGAGTAGTTTTAAATGTAGTTTTTAATCTGTATGGTTTACTGCATTGACTTTGAGTCACGGATTATACAATAACACAATGGTTTCTCAGCAGGATTAAAACCTGACTACATTAAAATTCAATTAAAAGCCTGTGAGAAGTGCAGTGGTTGACTCAGAGAGTTAATTCGGATTGTGTCTCAGTGTAAAATTAACTGCTTTACCACTGCACCAAGGAAGTAAGATATATGTTTGTCACAACAGTGAAATGTCAGGCTGTCTTTATTTGAGCAAATTCTAACATTTTTCTTTTAATCTCTGTTTCTCCGTAGTTAGCCAACTGATATCACAATGACTGAGGACTTAGACCACAGATTCAGTAGTCTCACCTGGGATCAGATTAAAATCTTGGATCAAGTCTTAGCAGAGGTAATACCTATTCACGGGAGAGGGAATTTTCCAACGCTGGAAGTAAAACCCAAGGATATAATTCATGTGGTGCAAGAACAGCTCATCGAAAAGCAAATCACTGTTCGAGATATCCGCCTGAATGGTTCAACAGCTAGCCACATCCTAGTGAAGCAGAATGGAACTAGTTATAAGGACCTAGATATCATTTTTGGGGTGGAACTTCCAAGTGAGCTCGAGTTCCAGGTTGTTAAGGAAGCAGTTCTTAATTGCCTATTGGACTTTTTGCCGAAGTGTGTTAATAAGGAAAAAATCACTGCCCAGACCATGAAAGATGCCTATGTGCAGAAAATGGTCAAGGTCTCTACCGACCACGATCGCTGGAGTCTCATCTCGCTGTCAAACAACAGCGGCAAGAATGTGGAGTTAAAGTTCGTCAACTCGCTCAGGCGGCAGTTCGAGTTCAGTGTGGACTCCTTCCAAATCATACTGGACTCCATACTAAATGTTTACAGAGAAACAGACTGCAAACTAGCAGAGGACTCTCACCCCACTGTTATTGCAGAGAGTATGTATGGAGACTTCAAGGAAGCAATGGACCATTTAAAGTACAAACTGATCTCCACGAGGAACCCTGAGGAGATCAGAGGAGGCGGCCTTCTGAAGTACAGCAATCTCCTGGTTCGTGACTTCAAACCAGCAGATGAGGCTGAAATTAAATCTCTGGAACGTTACATGTGCTCCAGATTCTTCATTGATTTTCCAGATGTTGCTGAGCAGCAAAGGAAAATTGAGTCATATCTGCGCAACCACTTCATTGGGGAAGAAAAAAGCAAGTATGACTACTTGATGACTCTGCGTGGAGTTGTAAATGAGAGCACAGTCTGTCTCATGGGACACGAACGAAGACAAACTCTGAATATGATTACAATTCTGGCTCTGAAAGTGCTTGGAGAACAAAATATCATCCCAAATGCAGCTAATGTAACATGCTATTATCAGCCTGCTCCATATATCAGTGACAGAAACTTCAGCAATTACTACATTGCTCATGGACAACCGCCTATCATCTACCAGCCATACCCATTTCACATACAAATGCAAAGCGGCATGGTTTAGGAACACGGTAACCTCCTCAGCACTTAGACCCCTCTCTCTTTCCAGTTCTCTCCGTAATAAATGCCTCATTAAACCAAGTTTTATCATCACTTTTGATTTTAGGACATATTTTTGTGCAAGTTGCCAAAGTTGGTTGGTCAATGTCTCAAACACCTTTAAGCAGATCATAAAATGAGTAAAATGGTTATTGTTATTCATGATGTATTTATACCCCCATGTGTACTTGGGCTGTACTTTTCTTTTGGATGAAAAGAGAAGGATATAAATTATTCTAATTGTATAAGACAAAATGCACTAAGGTCTGGGTTCTAATAAATTCTTAAGCAAAATTTAACTAGTGGAAATGAAAAATTAAGCCTTCTACTGAAATGCCTCTCAGTAGAAATGCCTAATTCTAGAAATGCTACTGTTCTGGGCACATTAAACTAAAGCATCCACCAGTTACACCCACGCGGTTCCAACAACATTTATTTGCAGCACCTTTTGAAAATACATGTTGATGGTCTGCCTCTCGGTGGACTGTGCGCCTCTTTGTAGGCTCACGTCTGATCACTCTCGACTCCCATCAGAAACATGAGGTCCCTCCCCTCACCAGAGTGCTTGTCAGTAGGGGTTAGCAGGAAACATCTCTACCAAGAGCAGAATCAGCCTTTTTGTGAATCCAAAATTTCTGCTGACCTGAGTGAGAGATTTGGCCGCTTACATAGTGCAGTGTTGAACCCCAGGATCTGACTCACAGATAATGAAAAAGATACAACTATTCTGATTATAGTAGTCGTGAGCAACAAGGTAATAGAACGAGAGAGAAGGTGAAAATTGAGCACATAGGGCTTGCTTTTTATTGCTAATTTATTATTGATCAGAGATACTTCAATGTATAACAAAAGGAAAAAAAAAAAAGGCCAGGACCATGTTGATTTTAAGCGAATTAAAACTAATCCTTGGCATTGGCATTTGAAAAAAATGTTTTATACTAGCAATGTCCTGTGAAAGCTTTGTTACTTGCACACATACACTGGTAGCAAATGAAGATTTGTCTTATGATCAGGAAGTAAAACATTAGTTACAAATTTGTGTGTGGTTACCAAAGATAAGTTTTAAACGTCACATAAGTGCCTCCCTGTGCCAGTTGCTCCATGAAAGTTGTAATGCAGTCTGCAATCACGCTAGAGAGCTCCTGAATTATGAAACGAAGAAGTGAAACGTATGCCCTTGGTACTCCATGGATGGGTTACAAGGCACTGGCAGTTCTGAAGTCAGAGAGGTTTGCACCATTGACTTCGCTTTGAGCAGGTTTGGAACAGACGGATCTGAGGCTGTTCTCCCTGAAACGCCTCCAGTTTAGATGCTGAATGTGGTACAGCAAGGACAAGGAGACAGAAGGGATGTGGCTGTAAAATCAAAACAGTCAACTGGAAACGTAAGCAGTAGAGATTCTTACATCTGATGCTTAACATGTCACTGTGTCATGCTGAGCATTCGCTACTGGTTTAGTTTACATCCTCCTCCTCATTTCTTAAAGCATTGACTACATTTTATCTGTTTACAACAAGTGTCAGGTCTTAGAAATTTCTGCTACTTGGAAAAGAGTGTTTATTTTACACAGAAATATGCTACATATCAGTATTTTAAATCAAACATTTCTAAAATGTCTTAAGGTCTATGATGTTCTACTTGCAGTGAGATGTAGCTTTCCTTTTTCCCATTACATGCCTGTACTGTAGAACAAAGAGCTGTTTAAAGACAAATTTGTTGACCGTCATCACTGAATTTAAACCTTTTCTGCAAAATACAGTGCAAAAAACATAGCGCAGATTAATGTGTGAGAAATGGTTGTGCAATATTAGGAGGGTATACTGATCTACTTGGAAGCCCATTCATTTTGTGATGTTTTCATGAATTATTTTACTATTATTTTTCCTGATTTCTCAAGTATGTCCAACTCCATGTCAAAAAGCACATTTTATTTCACTTGCACTAGTATCTTTCCATTGATTAAACTATATTTACTAAAATAGGCAATTCTAATTGCTACGTTATCAAATATGATAGCATGATACTTGCATGTAAGCACTTCCAGGAAAGTCCCTATCAGAAGCAAAATGGAGTGAAACACGGTGGATTTATTTCTTATTTCAGTTGAGCTGTTTATATTTCAGAAGGTACCTTTACATTTAGTTTGATATTTACCAAAATAAATAGCACTGTGAAATTCTGTAAGAGCCTTGCTTAGGCTGAAGAACTGCAAGCCGGATTGTGCACAGCTGGCAGTTTTGGATGAACCTGCAGGAGTTAGGCATCCACACGCCTTCATTTTCAGGAGAAATTGGGCTCCTGGGCTCCCTAAATTTGCTTGAATACCTTAGTTCATCAGCATTGACCTGTGACCTTAATGTAATGTAGCTACATCAACTTATTACTCCTCCACTCCTGGTTCTCTTGCTTGCTGGGTGGAGAAATGGGTTGATCTCCAGAACCAGGAAACGTCCACGAAGGGGCATTTTCAGCATACCGTGTATATCCAGTGATCCCTTACCTGGAGAAATATTTCAAGAAGTTGCTGTGGTTCTGTTTATTTGTTTGAACCAAGAAGTAGAACCGTGAATCACCCTGCATGAAGGACTGTAATTCTTTTTGAACCAGACATCGTGAAAATGGTCAACTAGCTCTGGATTTATATAAACCAGCCTGTCCACTTGTACAGCAACTGTTCATTTATATATATTTCACTCTTACATCTGTTTATACATCCAGGTTAGATAAGGAAGGGCTCAGCCAAACTCCACTGAGTTAGTGGGGAGAATCGACCTAACTCTGGTGGGTTTTGTGTGAGACCCCAGAAAAGAGTAAAGGACTTCTGTGAGTACCTACAGGTAAAGGTACAAAGACATCAATATGCAAAAATGTCTCAGGTATAAATAAACCCTTTACGTGTATTAAAAAGGTCTTGTATTTCTTACCTAGAGGTAGTTCCATTTTGAAGGTTCAGTGGGGTTTATGATTTTATATGTATTTATATATATAAAGCATAAATATATATAAATATATATATATACACATTTCCACACATACACAGACAATTAACAAAATCTGATGGTTTTAAATATTTCCTTCCATACGTTGTCTTGAGACCTGGCAGCAGTTTTTGATGGGGAGATGGTTTTTAAAGTAGCATTGATTCTGTAAAATAAAAATAAAATGAGGATGTTGCATAGACTGCTGCTTGCAAAACACTGATATCAGTATGTACGATGAAAGACTGTAACCTCTTCTCCAGTGGTTATTTATTTTAATATGTGCAAATATAAACCTACAACGAATTTTATCAAGTTTTCTCAGTACCAGTATCCTGAGCTTCACGTTTACCTTATAATTATATCATGTTGTTATGATCTGTTTAATAATTACAATACCTGGAAATTGTAACGCTGATTTTATTTAATCACATAAAACTTCTTACAGTTTACAGCTTACAGTAATCTAATGTTGTCAGGACATAAGTGTGAAAGTTTAAAGTGCTTTCCTAAAAAATGTCATTTGGATTTTGTGTTATATTGTAAAAGATCCATTCAAAGCATATACTTTATGGTAGTTCCTTTACAATGCAATTTGTGAGCTTTATCCTCCACACGTTACAAAGGTTTTTGCAATGGATAAAAGAAATGTAAAATCGTCCTCAGTCAAGATGTTATGTTGTCTGTTGTATTACACTGATCCTGTAAAATAACGGATCTGACTTACCACCGCGTCACTTCAGCTGTCTAGCTGTGTAGTTTGACTGATGTTAGAGGAGTGATTTCAGTGCGAATCTGGAGTTACACAGGTGTGTATTCAATATGACTTTTAGAAGTATCAGGAGAAAGGCCAGCACAGAGAGGTTAGACAGGTCGCAATGACCAGGATTCTTACAGACCAGGTCTTGTTCGATAAGTTTGCCTGTGAAACTAAAGAAATGGAAGGGTATTCAGGAACAAAGCTGTTACAGATGAAAGAAGTATTTCACTTAATGTGCCATCTGAAGCTGTTAAAAAAATATATTGTAATGCTAAAAATGTGTACTAATCACACAGGTTTGTAGGTCATTAGTCCACGGTGTTGACTAGTGCCTTTGGGTATTTGGGGAGCAATCATTAAAATAACTTTCTTGTTTAATGTATGGTTTGCTTGTAATACATTTGTTATTCTGGCTGGACGTCAGTTCGAGTGTGCAGACTTCTTTCTGGGGATGTCTAGCAGCCAAACTGGAATATCATAGCTGCAGCAGTGTGAAAGATTCCATTATGGCTTGTTGGGTCAATAAACCACAAACTCTAATTTAGCACCAATCCACTGTCAGACGTTTAAGGCTACAGAGTGATCAGATGCTTATGAACATCTATGAAACATTTCAATGCTTCTACACTAGTTTGCCAAACAGGCTTGTGTCAAATATTCACATTTTAAGTGCCTAGTTATATATTTATGTAATAAAAACATGACTGTCTGCTGTGTAAATAAAATGAATACTTAACTTGACAAATTATTTGACTCTACATATGCATAAGAATACAATTTACGCACTCTGAACGCACATTCACATCAATCCGGACATGTATTTATCCAGGCTAGGGAACCGCCATCGAGTGTGAACACAGACCTTGCAGTAACAAAAAAAGCTGTTTGGTTAACATTTTTTTATTTATTTATTGTTCAAAACAAGCTCTGTCCCCTCTTTTTTCATAGGGGAACAGAGAAACTTTTGTAAAGTCTCTGCCTTCCCATTTTTCAGCCAGAAATAGACATTTAATCATAATTTCATTTCCTGAGTATTTGTTTTCTTTTATGCAGCCAGATTTTTAATGGTCTGCCTCTTAATAAAAAGGTAAGTGGGGAAATGGGAAGGCAGCCCATGTAGGGGATTTTCTCTTCCTTAGAAAAGTTCAAAATTTAAAGTAATACATGAAGGAAATGGAGGGCTGTTTTATTTTCTAATCTCTGCCTCCCCCCATGTTTTTTTCCCCAACAGTCTCCATCATTAAATACTATTTCATAAGCAAGTGATTTTCTTCTTACCAGCTGCTTCCATATTCAGCTCCATTTCATCTTGTGCCGTTGCAGAACCTGTGCTTCTGAAATCACAATTAGTTACCATGGAAAGCAATTCAACAGCGTAATAAATACACTCGGAGGCCGCTCACTCAGCTATGGATTAAAAAATAAAAATATATGTCCTCCAGAAAACTGGATCTAGATCACATGCCTATATGTTTATGGGCAAGCGTGTGCTTACAGGCATATATGTAAATGTAATTTTTTACTGTATTTTCCTAGTATGCTGGATATGTGAGAACTGCACAGAAGAGGAACCCCAGCTAAGATGCAGCCCCAGTCCCTTGCAAACACTGCCCTCTACGATGATATCCTCTACAACATCCTATCCTCTGCTTCATTTCTATGCAAATATTCTCACCTTGAGTTTCCACGGCTCACAGCAGTACCACAGCCCACCAAGCCAGCTGGGTCCACCGGGTGCTGCTGCAGTGCCATTGCCATCGATGCCCATCGCTTCTTCCCCTGGTGTTGTACCGGCTCTGGACATTTTCCAGACAATAGGCTGAAGCTGCAGCTTGTAGTTTTGCCTAAAAGATGAAAACTGATGTTGAGGTACATCTCTTATTATTATACTGCCTGCTTATCCCTGGCAGTTCCCAGCTAATGAAATTTTCCAGTAACAGGTCTGGATTCATTACCTGCCTCAAACAGTTTATATACCCCATCAGGTTGGTACAAAGAGCTGTGAACTTCTCCTATTAAAGTACCAGCAACTCTTCTTCTAAAGAACTTACACTTCTTTAGAAGTCGATTAAGCTGCAAGTTACAGCCCCAACACTTAGTCATGTTTTCAGTCAAGAGTTGTTGCAGGATTCAACAGCATAGAGCAAACAGAGCCGATCTAGTGCTGACCTCTAAATTATCCATCGATTATTCCTTTCATTAAATAACGTATTACGTCAATGAATTTCCCAACTCTTATTATAGGAAAGAAGATCAGCGGATGCGTTCCCACCTGGCGCGGCAGCCTGAACATGCTTGATGTGCTCTCGCTGACACCACACACGAGAGCATCAGGGCGTACAAGAATGCGCCCATTTGACCCAGAACGGGAAAAGCTTCCCATCACGTCTGAGTCTTCACAGGAAAAGAGACCGCAGAACAAAAGCCACAGAAAATGTGTGGGAGAAGCAAGTTTTAGGTAAAAGTTTGGCTCCCCTTGGAGTTAATAAGGTCATTAAATTGGACTATAAACCAGAACTATGGCAAATTGTAATAAAAACAAAAACACTATGAAATTAGAAGTGGTTTTGTTCTGCAGGTTTTCAAAACCAAGTGATTTGCCTTTATTAAAACTTGCTGTTAATATCTTTAGACTAAAAATAGTTAACTAGTTTTTGGTTGGATCTCACTTGGTTTGCTTCCCTCATTTCCTTTTCTCCCCCGCTTTTGCCCACCCTTCTAGGTTCCCGTTTGTGCTGGGATGTCATGGCTTAAAACAACAAGCAGTGGTGTAGTGACAATGCTATAGGGAACCACATCACACACAGTGCAATTCAACATTTGGGAAATTTAAAAAATTTGCCAATCTCTCCCATTACTGATAAAGAGCAGAGTGCAAATATTCTGTGTATTTTGGCTTCCATGGTGATTTGGATTTGCATAACAGCGTATTAGTCAATACGTGTTTGTGTTAAACAACCAAAGGGTAACAGCTTGTCTTACAGAGTAAGGCTGACGAGTGAAATGTCACCTTGGCAGCTGGGTGCATGCAGCCAAGGGAGGGAGCCTGCCCTGGGGCTCATGCTGTGTTCTGCCAAACCCAGGAGTGCACCAAGCACAGACATAGCTGGGCCAGAGGGATATGATGAGTTTAACTGCTTCCTTACTGCTGTGCAACCACCAATACCCAAGTCAGGTGGCTGCTTTTAATTATTATTATTTTGTTATTCATCCCTTATTTAATAATTGTGCAGCTGATTTCCTTCATGATGTGCTTAGGCTTTGTGTAACAGCAGCAGGAAAATAAAAGCACATCCCATTGAATGCCACATCCTGGGATTTGTCAAAGTATCCCAGCTTTGGCTCGCCCCAAGCAGCAGTTCTCCTGCCAAACAGCTCCAGCTGAAGTAGGATCATGAAGGCACCTGTTTGCCAGATGAAGAAGGGGGTGCAGGTGCTCCCCCACAGCCCAAGGGCTCCCTGGGGGCACATGGAAAGCTTGGGCTGCCTTTGGGAGCTGCAGGCTGGGCACACACAGGTTTTGTGTGGCTTGGGCCAGCAGTGCTTGACTACAATTTTACAGTATGATGTGTTTAGATCACTTTTCTCCAATTAAGTTGTAGATTTCAAAAACATGTAAGAAGACTCAAGAAAATTAGAGGAAAGTACAGATATAGGCTTGGATTATTTTTTTTCAGTCAGGGTTGCATCTTAGATGCTGTAAAAGCCAGTTTATAGGTCACTGGAAGTCATTAGAAATCCTCCCTTCTGTATTGAAGTCTGGATCAGGCTCGGCCCTATGCACATAGGCTTTTGCTTCTGATTTAACATGAACAGAAGATTTCTAGATTTTATTTCATTCAAAAATGCATGTTCTGCTCATCCTGCCTTTTCCCCTTCTCCCATTAGAAGCCTCCCTCAGGGTGTTCATTAGGGCCTACGCTGATGACCCCAGGAGCTCAGCCCCAGGCCAGCCCCGCAGGCAGGGCCTGTCCTGTCCCATCCCTCTGCAGCAGGGTGCTGTCAGCCCCTTGCTTTTTCCTCCTTGTGTGAACATGCTTGGTGTGCTCGTAAATGAGAAGGGAGAGGCGAGCACTCCATCAGCCTGAAAACCAATGACACCGCACTAATGAAGGCAGCGAAGCAGCTGAACCAAAGTGAGCCCTCTGCTTCAGCAGAAAACCAAAATAATTGAAATTGCAAATGACACTTCTCCAAGACGCGGCAGAATTAGCAGGTGTGAGCACTGTTTGCTGGTGGACAGGTTCCTTCCCAAACCCATACTTGTTCAACATGCGGCAATCTGCCACAACAGAACGATCAGGGATCGGAATTGCTGGTCCACAACCTCTTGAGACAAAGCTGCAATTTAAAATGGAAACTAGGCTAGGGGAGAGCATGTCTCAGAGGTACAAGGAGCTGGGAGCCACATCCACATTGCTGGCAGTGAACAGGGGCCTGCGCTGCTGACCCCGCAGGCCAGGGACCTTCCCAAGGTGTACCACATGAAACCCATCACCCCACAGGAGTTGCCAAAAGGGCTGCTCTCCACCAGACACCTGCTCATGTTTGGCTGGAGGAGGTGACAGCCACAACATTACCTGTTAGGACAAACCAGTGGTTTCCATAGGAAAGTCTCACTGTCCTCCCAGTCAGCTCTGGACGGGCCAGGAGGCAGAAATTGAGGTTTGGGCTCAAGCCTGAGGAGAGAAAAGGCTGGTGACAAGCTCTTGACACATTTTCACACCATGTATCTGTAGAAAGCCAGGAAAGAAGGACTGCAGCCTGGAACCAGGGCCAAATTCATGTTTCCACAGAGCTGATCTTGGTCAGAGCCCTGCTGCAAGCTCCAGCTCCACCGAGGGCACCCAGCCAGACCTGCGCCGTGTGTGCTGCTCCTACTCCTCCGCAGCCCCAGGCATCTCCCCACAGCCTCTGCGTTGGGTTTCCACAGATGAAGAACTACCTGTGCACTCTGTTTATCAGGGCGAGATTGGGCAATCTCAGCATCGCTGATTTGGGAGGCAGAGTGGAAACTTTTGACATTTACATCTTCTGCCCACTGACCACGAACAAGGTTCCCCCCCCGCCCTGCTCCCACTGGGGACAGCGGCTCTATGGAAACACCGCTGGACATCATTATTTATGGTGCTTTAGTCACCCTGGAAACAAAGTAGATGCTACCAGACATGACTTTTAACACAGCTAATTATGTCATTAGTGTCAGTGCCACTTAATGACTGGCATATACCTTCCCAGGACAACACTGGCGGCATCTCCATGGGGACGACCCCGCTCCATGCCGCAGTGGGGACACGCGCAGGGTGCTCCAGCACCGTGGTGTGGCCTGGTGGCTGGCCGTGGCCACGCTGTGCCACCAGGGGCTCACTTTTCAGGGAACCTACTGCAAGGGCTCATCCCAGCTGCTATTCCAATAGTTCTGCAGCTCCACGGAGGCATTTCCACATCAGCAGGAGGCTTGGCTCTCTTTCTTCTCCAGCTAAGAAGCTGAAGAATTAAAAGTAATTAAGTTTATGGGCAGAATATATTTATTTACCTCACTGTTACAAATCCAGTGCAAGATACTTCATAGAAAGTTTGGGGTAAAGCTGTTGGGATTTATTTTTTTAAAAGCTTCCCTAGTACATTATACATTTGCTATGTTTGGGGGACAAGAAACTACTCATGAGTTCAGCTGGATTTTGTAAACACCCTGCCCCAAAATATTTCCCAACACTCCTGCATGTGGTACTTCAGCTTTTCCTTTCCAAATGAGGCTCTAAACTCTAAATTTACTGAAGCAAAACAAGTGATTAAATGGGAAAAAGAAAAAAAAAAAGCAAGCAAAAAACAAAGAGCAAAGTGAAAGCCATGGAGAGTACGTCCTCAAGCCATGCCACACCATGGCATGGGAGACCTCCAGCTGCAGGCAGGGAGCCCTTGCAGGCACTAATGAGGAGAGCTATAACGACTTCCTCTGCATTTAATTTCACTCCATGCCCTTTGCCCCAGTGGGCAGGGATCAGGGCTGTGTACTCACAGCAAAAGTTGTGCCTTTGTTCTTCTGGGCTCATAATAATGCCTCTTATTTCCTCCTCAGTCCTACACACCTGGAGCCAACTTGTTGTTGATGGGGCCTCACGAAGTCTAACAGCATCATAACCACACAGGAATGCCATCTCTGCAGCCACACAGAAGTTTCGGGGCAATGCACGCATTTCAACAGGCTGATCCTCAACACGGGCAGGTGGCACCTTTCTGTGGTGAAGCACAGGGATCACTTCCATGGAAATGAAAAACTGATTTAATCTCAATATCTCGCTGGGGCGGAAAGCAACAAGGGACCACAGGTGAAATGGGAGCTGCCAGCCCATCTTGGCAGCCAGCACGATGCTTGCAGCACTTTGCAGCCCAGGGCAACACAGGAAAATAGACACAGGGATGGGTGGGTGAGCTGTGCCAGGAGAGCTCCACACAGCCACCAAGAACACTTCTCCAGAAGCATGGGAATTAGCTTTCCTTGTTTCCCCTCACATGGGGAAGATGAATTGCTTTGCTAGCAGATGATCACCTTTATATCCAGCTCAGCTGGGGGCTGGCCTGGTACAGCAGCAAAGCTTTAGGGGAGAATATATAAACTAGTGGGGAGACAGATGCTGTGGATTTGAGCCCAAAGCACCAAGAATAAATCCAAGTGCCTCGTGGATGTTTTTTAACAGAAAACAAATAGTGTAATTTTAAAGAAGGCAGTAAGGAATCAGTCTTCAGGGATTTAGGGTTTCAGCTACATACTTTAGATGTAATGGCATTTTTTAGCCTTTTGATGTTCATGTATACCCCCTGTGTCCTGTGGTCCCCACACCGCTCCACAGGAGCAGGACCAGCTCCCCTTGGACATGGACACAGCCACCTCTGCCACCAGCTTTACAACCCTGCAGGTACTCGAGACTCCTTAAATGCTGTGTGCTGCAGCTGTTGCTTGGTCTAAAACAAAATATATAGATGCCATCAGGTGGTATATTTTTCTCTTTGTAGATTAAGGTGTCAAAACTGCCCCAGCCTACCCATAAAAAGCAGCAACAGGCTCTTCGATATTGGAAGCCTCTTACTGCAAGGCTTGGGCTTGAGGACACTTGTTCCTGCATTGGTCCCATCCCTTTCCACCCCAGCTGAAAACAGCAGCAGGCAAGGAGGTCTGGCACCATGACCCCATCTGGCAGAATGACATTCTGGCAATTCCTCCAGCTTCCCACAACGAAGCCTGGGAGAAGAATGGACTGAAAGGACTGAAGGTCTCAAACACACCGGCAGAGCCTGGTTGTTGCTGTTCTCCTTGTAACACACCCTAAGCAAGCCAGAGTGATGCTGGTACACATGCAATACAGCCAGCACCTTTCCTCAAGTCCTTTTTAAAAACCAAGAGCTAGAAGATAAATTTGGTCCTGAAGGCAGTGTAAATCCAAAGAGACTTTGCAGAAGCCTCTCCCATGCCCACCACTCCCAGACTCTGCCCCCAGGTGTCAATTATTTTGAAATTGAATCCAGCTGAAGAGCACCTGCTCATAAATATCCACAAATCCACCCACATCCTGTTTGCATCATCACTGGTGTACTTTGGTGGGAAAGAACATGAATAAACGACTGACTCACAATGCCTTATTTCTCAAATTTCATGCAGTTTGGGAGTTTTCCCTGTATTTGACATTAAGATGCTTGTTCCTTTTATAACCTTCATTACACATTAGGAAGAATGCATGCAGACCCAAATAGCTCTTGAATTTATAAATATGTTGCAATCAATGTATTTTATTTTACAATTATTGTGATAAACAAACGGGATATTTCAGTAATGCTTGAGTGTGCTCTGTAAGTAATGCCTTTCATTGTCCTTTAATTGTATGTATTTGGTAAATGAGCTTTAAAGGTTGAATTAGTATTCATTAGGCACAGGCTACCATACATTTTCTGCAAAAGAGATAAAATATAACTGTTTCCTCTAGTCATGCCATAGCTGAGTGGCAGCCCAGTGCAATGCACTTTTATTACAGGTATATGTTACCATTCCTTTGCAGACCAGGTCCAATTAGGAAGGTTACAAAGTGGTTATTTTTAGTTAATGGTTGTGTAATGAACATAAGTGCACGCACTTACCAATTTTCTTATTTTCAGGCTAGAGTCAGAGAAGCAGGGATCAAGCTCTTCGATGTAAGCTAACCTAACCCCCCAAAATTAACGAAGCTCCACTAATTTGTCAAGAGTATTATACCTGCATCAGTGCCTCAACTTCACCACCTCATACATCCTCATATCATCAAAAGGCAGGCAGGTAGCACGCAGGTTAGGAGCCAGATGGCAGGGTGATGCTCACAGGTACCCAGTCTCTGCAGGACCCCTGCCAATGCACACTGAAACACTTGCTCCCAGCACAGCAGCTTTCACCCAGGATGCACTTTTTGCAGCCCTTTGCATAATGAAACAAAAATCCATGAGCACACCAAAAGCTTCTGTATTTCTGCCCTATTTCTGGCCAGCAGAACCAAAGGCTTTACAACCCATTCAGAGCCAGGGACAGTTTTTCCTAGTGGATTAATGAAAGTACAACCTAACAACTCACTGGGCATCAGGTCTCAACACAGCAGAAAACACATGGGCAGGGGGCCAAGGCAAGCAGAGGCTGAAGCAGGTTTGGAAACCCCAAATCCAGCACAGCATCCCAGCTGCAGCTCGTGGCATTAAGGAGCAGCTACATGTGAAGCCAGGCTACCCACAGCAGCCTCTGGCCCTGCAGCCCCTCCTGCTCCCCACTCACATTTCTGCCTCTGCTGAGCCCAGGGTAAAACATGACAGAAGACATTCAAAGAACCAACACAAAACCAAACAGAAAAGCTATAAAAATAAATTAAAATGAAGGCTAAGAAATTCAGATTACTACAATTTTCATCTTCCAGTACAGGCTTCCCTATAAGGCTGTTAAAGCAAGGCAATGCAAAGAAAGCATGGAGCATGGCTTCAAACTCCAAAAAGGCGCCACTTTTTAGAACAATGGCATATCACAAGGTGGGAAGAGTTTGGAACTGGGAGTTTGCATACAGCAATGAGAAAACCCAGAGCTTAACATCCACTTGATTTGGCTCTAAATTGCAACAAATGGAAGAAGCCCTGATCATTTAGCAAGTAGGATATGCTTCATATGGACGGAAACGGGTCAAGCAGCCAATAACTCCATAAATATTTAAATGGCAACAGAGCATCCCATCATGTGTATTGCCTAGGGATCTAGGCTAAATAAATGAAGCTGGCCCTTCCAACCTCATCATCTGTGATTCAGTAAATATTGGGGGTACTCAGTCACCGAGTACAGACGCTCTGAAAAAAAACACCCGCATGCACGGAATTTTAAAAGCAAATAAATTCTGGCTTCCAGACTCCAGACAAGGAAAATATTAGATTTTTAAGTCAGAACAATGAAGAATTAAGTTATTTTGTTGCTTGCAGAAAGGCATCTGAAATTACAAATAATATAAGCTGACATCTATACTCACCATAGAAAAAGTTACTTGTGATGAGGGGAAAATAAAACAAATGAATACATTCCATGGAAAATAGCAGACCTGTTTGTTTTCTCTGGAGAGTTAGTTGGCTTTTCTGCCCAATACTCTCAGTTTTGCTTTTCTATTTATAAAGTTAAACATGCACATGCTTGGAGCAGCGTTTGCACAGTCACCATGCACCCATTCCCCTTCACACAGCTGTTGTTACTGAGATAACAGAGGGGATGGGAAAACCCCATCGTCACCTCTGCCAGCCAAGGTCCTGCCAACAAGGACACCTGGGGCTGTTCTGCTGCTGGAGGGCCTGGGGCTGCCTGCCTGTACCCCAGAGCACTAGGGCTGAGCTCACCCCCAAAAAAGTCTTCCTTGCCCAGGTTGTGGGGCAGTGACCACTCAGAGGACACAGAGCGGGGCCAGATTTTGTAGCCTGCAGACAGGTTTGACCTCTAACAAGAGCAGAAAGGCAGCTTTTAACCTTACCTGCAGCTTCGCTGCCCCAGCCCTGAGCAGGGTTTCCCTCCATCCCCCCAGTTTGGGAACAGGAACAGCCTCTGCCCCACAGCTCTCCAGAGAAGGGCAGCAGCCCCAGCTTCTCCTTTTAGCTAGCCCAGAACACCTGGTAGCAATTTCTGGCAGACGATAATCAGTTTGTAATTAGTAGTTAGGATATTTGTCACCTGTTCCCATTGAACAGCACATGTTGGTGCCCAGCACCCACCTAGCACCCCTCCCTCCTGGTCCAGCCCAGCAACCTTTGCTTGCAAGAGCTGCGGTGATGTTTGGTGCAGTAGCTGGCAGTGAGGAAATTTTATTTCTTGTAGCACTGACAGGGCTGCAGCACTTCATTACCTGCTGGTAATGAGGTTCGCTGAGGCGTTACCCCTCTCCGGGAGGCAGCTGTGAGCGATGAATCAGAGCTGCTCTGCTCCAGCTGAGAAACAGGGGCTGCACCCCCAGAAGTTAGGTGAGGGCTGGTGCCGTGGAAAGTACACAGAGGAGAGGGAAGAAATACTTGGAGGGTTGTGGAACAATCCTGACACCTGCTCTAGCTGTTTATCAGCTTGTGGGTATGCCCGTGGTGCTTGCAGCAGCCTTCCTGCACCCACTGTCCTGCCCCAGCAGTAAACAGAGCCCATTTTCCTGCTCTGCTGCAGCACTCAGCCAAAGGGGTGCTGGCAGGATGAGGCCACTGTGCTGAGCATGCTGTGGGCTGTGCTGCCCCTTGTAGCTATTAGCTCCACTTCCCTGGTTAATTGAGTGCTTAGATGCAAAACTGGTGCAGAGAGGAGCAGGGAGGAAGAACGCTATTTTAGGTAAAGCCTTTTGTTAATTAGGGTGGAAATTTACTGAGGAGAGGAGACCTGTGCATAAGCAGTGGTATTTTCCCATGTTCCTGCCTGGAAAATACCCAGGTAATGACAGGTGTGGGCTCAGCCTGTGCAAAGGAAAACCAAAGCACTGAAATTGGAGGAGCGCTGTGGAGAACTTCTGTAGCTGATAGCTCCGGGCTACAGAACACATTCTGACATGTATCGATTCCGCAGAAAGTCTATAATATGTAATAATGCCACTTTGTCATTTTCTATCCAATTATTTCTGCTCCCTGTCCTTGGGATTTCCCAGCTGAGCATTATGAAGTGTGCAGAGAGCAACCTCTGCCTTTGCTTGCTCAGAAAAAAAAAAAAGACGCAGCCGATGCTGGAGCAGCTGCTGAATCCATCGGCTCGGGCTGGGCAAGAAGGAGGCTCCCACGGCCAAAATGCTCCCTGCTCTGCTCTGGGATGCTCCCAGGCGTGCCTGCCCCAGGAAAGCGACACTCAGCATTGCCATACTGCAGATGCCCACCAGCCCCTTCACCGGCAGAGCAGGAGCTGTGGCTGAGGGCCTGGCGTTGGCCCGGCGAGGTCGGGATCAGCATGTCCTGCCAGAGACATCGACAGCCCCTGAGCAATGCCTGCTCCCACCTGGAACTGCTGTGGGGACTCCAAAATGCTGCACGAACTCATCACACAAACAAAGCTCTGATAAGCTTTGGAAACGAATCCTTACAGATGCTCACAGCCACTGCAGCGAGACCTGCAGCCATTGTTGGGAACAAAAAGCGCTCCGCTCCTGGATCCAAAGTCTGAATTAGAGAAAAATACAACAACGTGGATAAGACTGATGCACAGCACCTCTCAGTGCCTGATGAATCATTTCCCATGCAGTCAGGCAGACGCACTCTGCAAATGAAAGGAGAAGGGCCAGGCACAGGGAACATCTGTAGAGATCGGGGGAAATAGCATGCCTGTTCTGGCGCTTGCCCTGTGCCCCCTCTCAAAGAAAAGCCATTGAAATGTTAACATCCAAATACCCAGAGCACTAATACTTGCAAAAGACAGATGACCTCCTCGTTTTCCCTGTCATCCAGCATTTAGTCATCTCACACCCTAGGATAAAAAGCAAAATTATGCTGTGCAAACGAAGTGAACTTTCACATCAGCTCATCTTGCTTCTTTTCCCTTAAACGTTGCAATTATTGTTTCTATTGCACAATCACTCCTTACTGCTCCGGATGCATTATTAATATGGAGGAGCACAGGCTCTTTTATGAGCTGTTAACATTCATTAGCACTCCAGGTCCCAACGCAGAGCGAACCTTTCCCCTGCTCATTCCCATTCACGGCGTGACACCGACAGCAGCGGGACGGGGCCAGGAGTGGCACCGATGGAGAATTCCTCCGGTGGCTTCACCGGGCTCTGCTCTGACATCAGGCCGTGCGTCACCCCCCTCCTCGCGGTTGTCCCCAGAGATGGGACAAGTCTGGGTGATAATTATCTGGGTTCCCATTGAGCTCCAGAGGTTGCTGAAGGATCTTCTCTTGCTGTCCTGTGCAGTCACATCGCCACGGGGCTGGGGCTGGGTTCCCCTGCTGGTTGAGATGTTTACCATGGGGCTTTGCCGTGCCCGCAAGGACAGAAGTGTTGAAAAAATGGCAAAACTTTTCTAAAACAGAATTGTTTGCTTAACTGCAATGATCCAAAATTCATGGTTCTCCTTCTCAATGTGTAGGGTAAAAGACAGAAGGTGGGGTGCCCGAGTGCTGCTGCACAGGGCAGAGCTGTGGCCCCGGCCTGCTGCTCCTCCTGCGCCTCAGCACAGGCTCAGCAGCAATCCCAGACTGTCCCCACAACCGAGGCTTTGCTCTGCTGAACCTTCATGAAGGAAATGATAGACAGGGACCAGGATCGCTCCAAAGGGAGCGTTTGCTGCCTTTACAGCCACGCAGGCTTTCGGCACCTCCCGACAGCGCTGCTACTGCTAAAGCTTGCTGGCAGGCAGTGGGTGCAGGCTGGCAGGCGGACAGGGAAATAAAGCCAGCTCCTGGGTGGCTTCCTCTGCACTTGGTAGGAAGTCCTGGGGACAGCAGTGTGGCAGGGACGTGGCATTGTGTCAGCTGGGGCTGCCCCCAGCTCCTCCAGGCCCGGTGCCCAAGGCTCACTCTTGGTGTCCCAGCTGCCGCTGGGGGAGCGAGGCCCCGCGCTGACGGGGGTACATCAGACAAGGTGTGATGCTCAGCGTTACGGCTGTGGTAACAAACTGCTGGTTTGAACGGTCAGTGAGGACCTCGTGGCATAGAAATACCTATTGCAGGTGGTGTGGTCTTGTGCTGCCATAATCATACTAACATCTCTGCAGGGGATTTTAACCCCAAGCAACTGCACAGAAATAAATGGTTGGTGCTCTGCAGGACACTGGGCCTTGCTTTTTGGATTCACACCCCCTAGCTCTGCAGCGGTCCCTTCCAGCTCTGTCCTGCTGTGCCGTGCAGCCTGCAAACCCACCTGAGGAGCCCACCTGAAGCAGCCGGCCCTGGGTTTCCACCAGCTGCCAGCCTGTGCAGAGCCGGAGGGCTGAGGGCTCGCACTTCATCACCGTTCAGCCCCCGTCATCCCTGAAAGCCGGAGGCCTGACCTTACGAAATCCCAGCTGATACTTGCTATCTCCTCTATCTGCACTGCACAAATACGTGAAATACCACAAAGCAAAACGCCAAAGGGTGTTTATCTTGGAGCACCTAGTGAAGGCAAAGCAGCTACTTCAATGTTTTTCTGCTACTAGACAGCAGATGCTAATCCCTAATGAATGGTGCCTGTGTGAATCCGGCAGCACCATTTATATTATCTGACCTTGGTGGAGTTGACTCATTAAGTGTTATAAATAGCTGCTCCTAATAGGCAGTCGGTGTACAGGTGCCTTGTGTAATGATTGAGGAACAATCACAAACTAATTTCCCACTGATAATTCATAAGATATTTGAATAAAAATAAGGCTGTATTTGCATATCTCCCCAGAAGGAAGTAATCTCCCTGAAAAATATTCTGGTTTGCAAACTGCATTAGTCAATGACTTTAGCACAGTCACTTTCACAAGAAATTATGCTAATACATGTGGAAGATTACATTTCCTTGGAAAAAAATAATAATAAAAAAAAAGAAGTGCAGCAAGACAGAGGAGAGCCCAGATGACTGCAGCGCGCTACGCTGCCCCGAGTAATTGATTGCTGCACCCATTCAAATAAATCGTGCTTTGTTAGGGAAAAAATTAGACAAGTTAAAATCTGATAGCTATAGCTTAGTATCTAATAAACAAATGCCGTTCAGGATGTAATTAGAATATGGATGTGTTCTGTTGTGCTCAGCCCCCATCGTGTTGCATCCCGGGTTAGGAGCTACATCCAGGGCTCGCTCCCTGCAAGCCGGGCAGGCCCCAGTGCGAGCACAAAGCGGGGACGATTTCAGCAGTGGGGATGTGGTGACTTCGCCAGAATCCTGAGTTCTTAATTGCCAGCTTTGAAAGTCGAGTTTCTTTCAATAAGGCCATTAAACTCTGCCTTAAATCAGCTTTTTAGTCAAAGGATGATACAAACATTCTCATGTCCGTGAAGCACACCACCAGCTGAAAGAATCACGAGAAAGGCTCTCCTGAATGAAGCCTGTGCTCTGGTTTGTGAATCTTTAATACACATTTCTGCAGCTCTGGTCAACACTCAGCAAACTCATATTCTCTTTGACAGGGTAGACATTTTCATAAAGTATTTATAGCAGCTAAGCAAAACAACCACGTTGCTGGGGACCTGAATTCACAAACATGGCTTATAAAGTAAGAGCTTTTTTAACTGAGATCTTCAGGAGTCTGTTCCAAAATCCCAGACTTCCTTATTTATACTATAAACAGTAGAGAAATAATAAATGGAAAATGCAATTAAACCGTGAACTGTGGGTTCTTTTTTTTTTCCTTTTTCTTTCCAGTGGAGAATAGAGCATCTGTAAGAATACATTTATAAATCTTGAATGTTTTTGTACAACTGGATTCTAAAAAAAAAAAATGGAGACACCACAGTATTGCCCCAACAGGGTGTTGGAAGCCCCATCCAGACTGCAGAAGCCACAAGGGAGGGACAAGAAGTGACCCGGGGGGTGAAGCCCTGCCGTCCGCCCCCCAGCAGAGGCTCCTGGTGAGGAGCAGGGCGCTGCTGGCTGGTTTCCAGCGCCCGTGTCCAGCAGCTGCAAACCTGCCTCTGAAAATCTCATCCCAAGGGGTCCCGGGCTTTGGCCAGTCTTCCAGAACATGATGTGTTCGCTAATCCTTAAATAATCTCCTTTCATCAGTGGTTTGCTCTTTGACATCTTTCTTCCAAGTGTTTCAAAGACCTTTAATTAAGCCTCAAAACCCTCTTAAGATGGTGGCAGTACCCTGATTTGACACAGGCTTAATTGAATCAAGAGAGGTTAAAAGGCCAAAGTACATCAAATAATTGGAGCACTCCTTGAGGACCACTTTTGACCCTTGGTTCTCCAGGGGCTGGTGGTGGCCAAATCCTATTTTTGTCCCTCAAAATACCACAAACACTTCTGACTGACCGGGTCTGCCTGCTGTAAGCTTGCAAGCTGCAGGGATGCGCTTTGCTGCCATTAGAGCTGCTGGTTTTTGCCGTGATTTCAGTGGCAGGAAGATCAGAACCTCACAGATGTAAAAGCCTCTGCCCCAGGATCTGCATTTTATAAGTCACTTGATATTTTTCATTTTAAATTACTTCTCTAAATGTGGCTTGCTGGTCAATTTAGTGATATAAGTGCTTCTGATGAGCTCTCAGTGCAAGACAAATAAGTGGGTTTCAGCAATATGACTCTTAATGTTTCATAGAAATTATTAAAAAATCATAAGTGAGTGTTTCTTCCCGCTAATTGCCAGTTTACAGTCATGTTCCTGTTGCCTTCTTTAAGGTGTTTCACCAGTCAGACCTTTAAAAAATGTAGAAGGAACTTGGAGAAGACATCTGTTATGATAGATTGGATGCAGACATCTATAAAAAGAAAGAAACTGGGAAAACACAGGCAATATCTCTGCGTTTCTCTGGGTTTTATGGGCAGCAGTAGACTCATCCACTGCTGCCGCCAAAATACACGGCCTGTAGGCAAAGATTTCCATTAGCAGGGTACCGCTCACACGAGCGGGATCGAGATAAAAAATCGCTGCTTTGCACAATGTTCTGCAGAGGTAATGAATTGGGAATCGACTCAGAAGTAATCTGACTCCTTTTAAGTTTACAGGGACAAAACCATGACGGATGGGATGGAGGGTGAGGAATTCCAGCCAGGCCATGTGGGAAATGAGCCCTACGTGCAGGAGCAGCCAGCCTGCCCCGAGGTTTCCCCACGCCTTTCCAAGCACGGGCATCACCTACAATTTCTTGCTCTGCTGTCAGCAGTGACGGGGCCACCAGCCTGTGCTGGCATTGATGGGAAGGGCCCAGCCCTGCCCCTGAGCCTCGTCCTTCTGAGAAACACAAGGCTATTTAAAGCATGTAATGGTAATAATTTATAAGCCACCTTCATGAGCTGCGTCTTTTGTTCTGCCTACAGTTTTCCCTGCCTCTGGAGGACAATCCAGCTAGTGCTGGATTTAATAACCTGCCCCTCCTGGCCCTGCCCCCAGCCCCTGAGGACAAGTGGCTGCTTTTCCAGCAGGGCACCCTCCTGCCTGCCACAGGGCTGAGGGTTGCTCCTGAGGTCCATTGCAGCATCAGCTCTGCAATCGAAGTCTGTTTGCTGATCCTGGGATCCTCTAATTGGGATTTCCCCAATTAACAACCTCTTTGTTGTTTCTCCCAAGCCACCAAGAGCTGCAGTTTCACCTCCCCTTAGCGCCTGCTTTTCACCCAATTTTTGCATCAAAGAACTCAGTGTGGAGAGAAGCACACACTGCTTTGAAACCTGGGGACAGAGAACGGAGTAACGCCCCATTTCACAGTTCGTATCCCCATAGCCCATTTTTAATGCGTTACTGCAAAGCAATACTTTGTAAATCCTTTGTGCAGTAAGGGTGAGTGGTCGAGGCGCTCATCGTCGGGTGCTGGCCTTGAAGCACAGAGCTGGCTTCTGGCATCAGCGCGGCCAGGCTCGGCTGCTGGAAGCAACGCATTGCTTGCGCACCAAAATAGAAAAAAGAGTTAAGGTTCTTGCCAGCTCCTTGGGGAAACAGTGGTGGAAATAATTTGTGGGTATTATTTGTGTGTATGCTGTAAAGCATGAAGCAGGACTGGAGCAAAGGAGTGACCAGCTCGGCAGCTCTGCAGCAATGCTTTCCTAAAGCTATCCCTGAAAGTTCCCTCGTTCCCTGAGCCCTCCGGGCAGCTCTGCTAATATTGGCAAAAGGATTTCGATTTGGTTTTCTGACAAACTGGCGTTTCTTGCTTATGTTCCTACAGGTGCCCGTTGGGTGCATCGCCAACCCACAGCCCAAGGGCTCACAGCGCGTGGCTTAGCTTTTACCAGGACCCACAGCCACAGTGTGCAGAAAATCTTTTAAAATTTCATTTTTTTGCCAAGTCTGTTGAAAAACACATTAACTGGAAGCAGACGTATTTTATTGACAATGGCTACTGTATAATGGCAACAGGGAACGGGCCTGCATTAAATCCTGAGCGTAACTTTATGTTAATGGGATCTTTTCACCACCAGCCACAAAGAGGAGAAAAGCTCCGGCCTCCAGCGCATGCGAAGGCTGGGCTGTGCAGGGTCCTGAGTCCTTCACTGATCTAAAACTACTCCCGGCTGCTTGATAAGAGACCGGCTCCCCCAGGACTTTACACTGCTCGTGGAGATGACGTCTGCTCTCGTGTCACGCAAGGGACAAGGCTTCTACAGCGTGGTGTGGATTTCTGCATTTTAGACAGTACATGGAAATGTAAATGATCGACCTAGCTTTCAAATAACTGCGATTTCCACCATGTGTTGCTGAACTAACACGAAGCTATTTTGGAGAGCATGCACGTGCTTTGCAGCTATAGGTAACGAAGGTGCCTCTGAGAGCTCCCTGCCTCTCTCCAGAGACAAAGAAGCCATCACAAGCCTCTAACTTTAGAGATTCTTATTTTCATTACCTTTCATTTAAAGAAATCACTTGAAAGTAAAGTTCTGGGGGAAAAAGAAGAAGCCTTCCTAAGCAAAGGCTTTGGAACATTGCAGTTGTGAGTAAATGTTTATGGCTGAGCTATAAAGCGCCGGTAATGGAAATGCTGACAGTCCGTTAACCACAGTGGTCCCAGCTGGCCCCTCTGATAATAAATTACACGAAACGAGGAGCAAACAGGACTCTGATTCACCGGGGCTGTGGGCCACAGAGTGGTAAAAACAAGCCGGGTTTCAGCACTGCCTCGTGGTGTTTTTTTTTTCCCGGCTTCTATTTTGACCCAAAGGCTGGAGTGTTTTGAATTACTGGTGTGTGCGTTAAGACTTTTTACTGTGAATATTTCAACATATATGAATCTTTAATACGCCACTGCTCAGCTTAGCTCAGGAAATCTGAAAATTATCTGTGTAGCGACTACACAGCTTTCATAAAAACATTGTTATACGATGTACCAGCAAAACAACAAGCTTAAATTTGCCCTAGTACTGGCTGCACGCTTGCAATCAATTTAGCTTGGTACAAATGCAAAAATGTTCCCCATGGGAATGTGCTGGATATCCAATTTTTCCAGTGCCTATGGAACGCTGTAAAGGGATCAAAAGTGACCCCAAGCAGCATGCATATGGATGTTTCACTGCACAGCCTATTAAAATGTTCCCAATTTAAAATACCTCTGCCCAGACAAGTCCAAATGCTTCGATGCTGTCAGCACAAACTTGACAAAACAGGGACTGGTTTGGGATCTGCGTATCCCCAGCTTGGCTGGGTCGAGCCAGGCACCGGCGCTGCGCCGCGAGCATCTCCGCAGCACAGCACATGCTAATGAGCTCCATTATTTAATAATAAACAGCAACATTTAATTAGCGCAACCATTACTATGCATAAAGGGCTTTAATTACACTGCAGGCTGGTGGAAATACGCCAGTTTGGGGTGAGGTTGGTCGGCAGGCCCCGCTCCCGTCGGTGCACCGAAACACGGCCGTCAGCAGGCAGGGAAGGGCCTTTGGTGCCTCCTCTCACTGCTCCATTGCATGCTGAAATTGCTTCAGTTTCTGTTTTCTCGGGGATTTTCTTGGTGGAAGGGGGCATTCCCAGTCTCATCTTGATTGTTTCCACGGAGGGCTGGTGCTGGATGAGAAGGGGTCCCGTCGGAGCAGACTTGCTGCTAACACGGCCGCTCCTGCCCTGCTGCTGGTCCCCAGCTGGAAAAGTGGCAAAGTGGTTGAACTCGAGTGAAACTACTCCCTTTGTTGTAGCCTTTCCTAAAAGGAAATTAGCCATTTAAAGAAAAAAGCAAAACCAAACCCAACACCCTCCCCCCATTTAGCAACAACATACACCCAAAATACCAGATTATGAAGAAAACACTTGAAAGAAACCGATTTTTTGGAACTTTCTGATATAGGCCAGGGACACGCCAAGAACTCAGGAATGTCCTTGGAGGGAGAAAAGCAGCTCCTGCCCAGGCACCTTGTGGTGCTGGCGTCTGGAAGAGTGGGCGACAGTGAGGAACGCGTGGTTTTGGCCAAGGTGCTGGGTCCATGCCTGCCATCTCTCCGTGTGCTGAAGCCCATGGGTTTGGGAAGGGACCTGCAGCACTGCTGGGAGCGCAGCTCGGACAGCCGTGCTGGCAGAGCATCCTCCTTCTGCTCCTCCGAACCGCACACATCGTGTCCCCGCCACCCGGCTGCCCAGGTCGGGGGACAGAGGGGCAGGAATGGCACCCAAAGGGAACCTGCCCCTTCCCCACTTGCGATGCTGTTGCCACTCGAGCTACAAGAACATTAAAATAAATTATAAATGTCTGGTGTTAAAACAAATCCCCATTTTGCAAGTTTGAAAACTTGGGTTTCTGGTAGAACATATTTTCTTCCTGGAAATTTATGCTTCTGCTTTTCTTCATCAGAAATGTTTGAGTCTTAATTTAACGTTATTCTATTGATGCTTTATGGGCTAGAAACACATCGCTCTCTCCCCTGCTTGCATCTGCCGTGAGAACAAAAAGAGGATATTCTGCACCTGTCACTGCCTCGCAACCAGCTGAAGCGAAATTGGATTCAACAGTCGCTAAACAAAGTGCGAGCAATGAGTCAGTATGGAAATCAGACTTATTTCTTTTTAACTCCATTATGTGGCAGCACAAGAGAGCGGGCGTGCTTTCTTGTACGGCGGTGTATATATGGGGTGCCTATTTCAACATCTTCCTCCAGTGCTTTTTCAACAGCGCTGAGACAAAAGGGAAAAATCCCGTGGCTCTCTCTTGCGCAGGATATTGATGCACATCTGCTGTATTCGCGATTTACATTTTTTAAACTTTAAGTAGGCACGGTGAAAACACAGCAAAATGGGGCAAAAACAGAGGAAACATCTCAAGGCCCCGTCTGTGGCCAACTTGCACTTGAATTTCTCCAGCATCCACCCCACGTCTCTGTCCTCGCAGGTCTGTGTGCTCTGCCCACGGCCCACCTGCAGCAAGGCGTAGGACACCTCGGGGCTTTTGCATCTTTATTTGTGTCTGCGGCAGAATCTCCTTTAGCAATGGAAATGCAAGCGTAGTTTTGGGAAGAGAATTTGGGGGAGAGATGATTGGAAAAGAAATTCATTGCAAGCAAGAGTAAAGCAGGGCACCGTTAGGGAGGACGGGATGAAGACGGGAGGTGAGGGGCACCTACACGGGGCGCTGGGAGTTGGGGTGCTGGGGGAAGGCAGGAGCAGAACCGAGCGGATCCCAGCTGCCCTGAAGATGCTGCGACAAGAACTAGGGAAACTTTGGTGCAAACAAGAAGCCTCTTGTACCTGAAATCACAAAACGCTCCTAACACCTAATATCTTTAAGAATCAGAGAGCATTTATGTAGCAAACTTACTAATAGCTGCTGTCCGCGCTAACAAATCTATTTCCCTCCTTCACTCAGATTCACGCGTTCAGGAACTTTCATCAGAAGTTTGGTTTCAGAGTCTTTTATCTGTTCCCGTCTTAAACAAAATCCATTTTGTTACAGTGAATAAACCTAATACATCCCCAACTGCAGTAAACACAGCAATTTTTTTGACTGCATAATATAGCTATTTAAAAAGTGTTAATTGCTTCTTTTGGAAAAAATGCCTGCATGTTCCCGTTTCAGCACAAAACAAGCAGCTTATGCGCTGCGCTATCAAGCCTGTTTATCTTCCCTGCTCCTCCATTCTTGCTGTTCTTCACCCCAGCTATGAAGTCTGCCACGCTCTGCAAAGAAGATTGGGCGGACGCTGTTAAAAGTAGCCCTTTTAAGGCTGAGCTGAGGGTGAAATAGCAAGGAAAAAAGTCATTTTGCTGCTCAGTTGCTCCGGCCGGGTGTGGAAGGGCACAGGAAGCCCCAACCTGCTGCTCTGGCTGCTGGAGACCAGGGCCAGCCCCAGGTCACCTTCATCCCTAATTTCTCTTCCCTTTTGCACCACGCCAGGTTGAAATGCAGAAATATTCACCGTTTGAAGCCTCCTGTTTGGAAGCAAAAGGGCAGGGTGAAGGACCCGGCTCTGCTGAGCCCCACACCTTGCCCGCCAAGCACAGGAGTCCGTCAAAATTATGAAAATATATATTCACACCACAACCTCCTTCATGAAAACAATAAAAAAGAGCATGCTTGGTATGCCAAGATCAACACGCAAAATGAAGGGAAATGTCCAACGCAGCAGAAAATGAGAGTAAAGCAAAATGCTCCTACTTGGACTTGGCAGCGATGACTGGATTGCACTGGGGAGCTCGGCAAGCACGCATCGCCTCTGCGGAAAAATAAAATACAATAAAATAAAAAATAAAACAAAATTTAAAAACAAAACAAAAAAAAGTCAGAGGAGCCAAAAATCCATCTTCCCATCACCGCAAAGAGAGATTTAAGTGTTTTCCTGGAGCCCGGTGGCAGCAGAGCACAAAACCACAGCACGACGACTGATGGGGCATCCACAACCAGCAGGAACAAGCCCCAGCGAAACCAGCAATGCAATTTGTTTAAAAACTCCTTGGGCAGTGTCTGTCCGTCTCTCCTCAGCAGCAGAGGGAAAACAGCGCGGTTCAGTATCACAGGAGTATGGGATTTTTCCTGCGGTGCAAAGGAATTAACGCATTGCGGCTCTGAGCGTATACAAAGGTGATTAAATCAGGAGTAAAACAGCAAGATGCTCCGGGGGGCTCCTCCATGGGCAGCCCAGTCCCCCCGGGCCCTGCTGGCACCACAAGGCCAGCAGAGGCAGCCCGCAGCCACCCCACCGGGGGTCTCCATCCCGTCCCCCTCAAGCTCTGCCGTGTCCCTGTCACCTCCCAGCTTCTCCTTTCCTAGCCCCAAGGCCTCGGCAAGCCCATTTTCCAGAAATTCTCCAAGGGTATGCAGCTTCTACAGGTGTCCTTGTTTGTAAGCGTGGAGTTATCCAGCTAAATCAAGAAGTGCTTTCATGCTGAAAGCCGATTGTTCTTTTTTTCTTTTTTCTTTTTGTCTTTTTAATTGTAAGCCCCTCAGAAAGCAAAGCAAAACCAAAGTAAGAGTTTATCTTTTTTATTAAGACAATCCCACAGCTGGAAAATGAAACATCCTAGATTACATAAGTGACTTCAAAAAAACTCTAGAAAAAAATCTTTACAAATTTACATTTGTACAATACAAAAACTAACAGCTCATTGCATATAAATATTACATTTGGTCTGCCAACGAGTGGCATCAAAATCCCTGAAGTATTCATTTAAAGGGACCTGAGATAGCGGATGTGAAGATATGGGCATAAATATCACCTGAAAAAAAAAAGAATAAATCAATAAAGTACATCATTCTAATAGCTTTGTGCATTTTGGGGAGTATTTTAAATCATCCAGAGCATGAACGGTAGAGCCTAAATCACGTGAATGTCGCTGCTCCAACACCAAGTGCCATTTCTACATGACGTCTGCTCTAAGGACTCGGGGAGGAAGGAGGAGCTCTATGTCAGTATCGCTACGGAGAACACACGGACCAGCCCGGGGCTCGGGGTGGATCTGAGCAGCCCCCGCTCTCAGGAGGCCGTTTGGAGAAGAGGATCGGCGCCTTCGGGTTTCCCGGCGGGGCGAGGAAGCCCGAGCCCCCAGCGGCCAGCCCCCCACAGCCAGCAGGGCGGCCAGCTCCAAAAGCACACCGAGAACCCAAACTGCTCTTGGTTGCCCACGAGCTTAGACCCTTGCCGGACGGCCACAGGCCATAAATTCACACACGTGGCCGCCGTTCTTTGCCAGGCGCGTTAACTCGCAAGCGCAGCTTCGTTTGACTTGAAATTCTCACAAACCCTGGTCAGGTACCCACATCCACGCACGTAAAGGTATTTAAGCACCATTTTTGTAACACTAGAGTTAAGGCTGTGACAGCAATTCCACCGGAACGTTTTCAGGGATTCAGAGCACAGTTGTGTACGTTTGCTGTGGGCTGAACATGACACAGTAAAAATGTACAAGCTTCCAACAGGTCTTTGCATTTCTAATACTAAAAGAGACAACTTTCAGACTAAGTTTTGCAGGCTGTTACTTACTGTACATAAAGGAGATTTTTTTGTTGTTTTTGTTTTTTTTTTTTTTCAAATGTGTAAACCTCTGATATACTAATATTGAAAATTATCTATCGCACATGCGCAGTAATTTTCTATCATACAGACTTGTAAGAACACAATGACAGCTCCCTACGATACTAAATAGAGATTTATCCTTGGATTGTTAACTGCTCCTTCAGTCTATCGTGTAAATAATTCGCATTTTATAAAACTTTGCATGATGATTGAAAAATAAAATCAAATCAAGAAATGTAAACTCACAAACGCATTTCTAAAACACTGAACCGATGGCACAGAGCAGCGGTAGCAGGACACCCCAGTCAGGCCTGACGAGACATCCCTACGCTCGCAGCAATTTGGTTTTCCCTGTCCTTGACCACCCAGGCTAAAGACGGAACAGCAATCTTGGGTCCTTATCAGGAATTAGTGATTTACACTTATTTTCTCGTGTTAGTACTGTGTGATTTTGAAGTTGTCACAGACACTCAGAGCCATCTAGGAGCAGTATCTTAAATGCCTGCCAAGGTTATCTTGCTTTCTGAGGTCAGCAGAGCCTCCAACATTGACAAAAGCAATACATTTTAGTTCCTTTTTCCGTATTTTATACATTTCTCCAGAACGATTTTTGCTACGTGCCCAGTGTCGGCTCTTTTCAGCGCTCTGAACCCGGCAGCCCCCACGCAGAAGCACCTGAGGCGTGCATTTAAAAACACGGTCAGGGAGAATCAAAATACCAGAGGATACAAGATTTTAGGCAACCAAAAATCATTCCACAAGTTATTTCTTAATGATTCTATTTAGCTTGTTCACCTGGGGGGTGGCCTCTGCTTACACCTACGCCAGCTTCTGTTACTAGGAGGAGCAACCCAAGGCTTTCTATGCTACATTAAGCCCACCAGGCTCTCTCGTTACTCAAACTTGTGATCTGCAGTTAAGGAATGGAAGTTTGAAAGCCAAGAAGGCATTCCTACCTGGGATGAGATAGAAGAAGAGCTAGGACAAGCGGACCGCTCCCTCCCACAGCACTGGCACATCCACCTCGGATGGCCGGGGAATCTCGCCGAGAAGCGGAGCACGGGTGGGATAATGGTGGCAACAAGGGAAGGAGAGAAGAGGAATGTGGCACCGGGAACGCAGAGCACACACGCAGCAGCTATGACATGGCTTGAAGAAAACAAGGACAAGGGAGCGATAAAACTGCACAGACCCAACCCCACAACGGAGAAGCTCCATGAAGCTTCCAACAGATACCCTGGGAGGCAGGAAGCCCATGACTTTCACAAATTTGACATTAAATTCATGCAGCAAAGGAAAAAAAAAAAAAGAAGTAATACTTCAGTAGACACAGCGTGTTGGGCACAGTGCCCAATCGGGGCGAGGGGCAGCTGAGAAGCAAGAGCACAAACTTTCCTTTGTAATTAATCCACCTCCGGCAGCGGGGGAAGGGGGCTAAGAACAAGGCAAGGCAGACATTAAAAAAGTGGCAAGTCACGGGACAGTTCAGCTCCTTGACAAACAACAGGCAACGAATTGTCTTACACCCTAACAGTCGAGCTGAAACAAAGTTCATCAAGGTATCACAGAACGCCAAGAGCCCCACAGGTAACCTGCGGGGCAGTAACGGGGGGCTAGAGAAGAGAGGTGGAACAGGCCAACAGGGAAACAAAGGATGACAGAAAGCTAAAGGCGGGCCAAGTAGGGGCTGAACTGATGCGACGGCACAGTGGAACCGCAAAATGAGCTTGGTCATGGATGTCCTGGTCCAGGAGAAATGGGAGTGCTAGAGAGAGCAGACTTGTGGGCAGGAGACAGCTGAGAACAAGGACACACAGGGTTTTCAGCCCCACCTCCTCAGGGGATGAAGCAGGGGCCGGCAGTGTGCCGTGGGTACCCCTGAGGTTCTCCAGGGTGCCTCCAAATGCCCCCAGAACCCCCCGCACTCACAGAAAGGCTCACACAAAGTTTTAGGGTTAGAGAAAACCTCAAAGCGCCGGTGCCCAACAACTAATCCTAGGGCAGGAAGGAAGCCACGGCCTGCCCACACACCTCGCTAGCCTCAGGAACATGACAAATAACCAGACCTCCAAACCCTTTCCTCAGGCCCAGCCGGGGAGTTTTCTGGTAGAGGTGCAAGGAGAGAGGCTGCGGCCTTGGCTGCATGCGGCCCGCTGGCGCCTCAGCGAGGTCACGAGCACGCGGCCTTGGGGTCGGGGACCGTGCCAGTGCACGGCTTACATCGGCTTACTGCTTCTGATGCACCTGCTGGGCTGGGATCAGGCTTTCCGCAACCGTAAGTGGCTCCGAGCAGGATCTGGGGTTTGAGAGAAAGCGCCCAAATTACTACAGAGTTACCATTCTGTCACGGAACGAGGCCATGAGAAATCAGCTGCCCAACTCAGAGGAAGAATCCAGATACCAAACCAAGTGAAAAGAACGTAGCTAAAAACAAGTTACTTTTTCATGCTTATAAAAAGGTTCTCATGCACAAAAAAAAAACACATTTTCTTTTACAATAAGCAATAGTTCTGTTGTTCTAGCACACCCTGCTGTCTAGCTCTTAATCATGTAACACAAATGATTAATACTTACGCCACAGTAAAGTGATGCTTCACTGTTATCTTCACAGTACTTCATTACATAGAAAAGATACATTTGAGAACATATTTAATATTATTCTAATTGTTGCTAAAATACACAAATTATAAAAGGATTTCTCTGGAGTCCACGTGTTTATCTCCCCCCAACCCTTACACAAAATAAATAAGTAAGTGGATCTTCGGCCAGTCAGAAATATATGAAAAGCATTTCTTTTGCATTTCAAGGTTTTCAGGCTTTAGGACAGAAACCATAGTGTTTACGTTAGCTCAACAGGACTGATCTAAAATGGGTATGATTCTGACTATGAGCTGATGCATACATGCTATTCCTGGTTACCGTATGTAGGAGGACCAACCAAAGAAATAACACATTTTTTTATAAATATATATGTATGTATATATATATATATATATTATATATATGAGAGAGAGATGATAGGACGGGTGTTTATATTTTAAAGCCCAGTACAGAACGAGGAGAGCCTCTGCGCTATATTCCCATCAAAACACAACTGAATTAAGTCCAGAAATGGATGATGGCTGATTCAAAACAGTTATCAAAGAAGTGTGATTTTTCTACTGTACCATAAACTCATATTACTGCTCTGAGCAATTTAGGATATACTCTCCTCCATCACAAAACTAAACCTTTGCATTTTTTTTCAAGTCATTTTGCATCTAAGTAGAATTTTTGGAAAGCGAGATAAAATAGCTAGTGCTTAATATAGAAAGTCAAAAATTAAATTCCTTCTGCATCTGAGAATATACATGGGTCACTCTTTGCTGCCTGAGGTTTTCCAGAATTATTGACCAAGCCGTGCACAGATTAACTTAAGGATACTGGATGAAAATTTAAAAAAAGAAATCTTGAAAAACTCCACCAAAAATTTCTAACCTCTTTTTTTTTCATTTGTTCTCTCTGTGTAAACCAACGTACTCTCTTAAGCTGGAACTGTCAGATTCTTTTAAACAACAGGAGAAAACTGAAGTCCCATATGTATTTCAACCAGACCCTACTAAGCAAAGAGGCTGCCCATCTGCAGCTCACCCCACGACAAGTCCCGTGTTCCTGCCCACTGAGACTGCTGCCTTTCACTGGGGAAAGAGACTACCACTTCCCTCGCATCGGCACGTACTGTACTATTACTACCCAAGTGAGTTCTGTTTTCAAGTTTGCAGTTTTCAGTATAACAAGTACAGTGCAACAAGAATTCTCTTCTGGAAGCTTGAGACACAAGAGTCTGTCTGGAGGACGAGAACGGAAAGTTATCAGGACTGCTAGCCACCAGAGGCACAGAGCTCAGTTCAGCTTCCCCATCAGCTCCAAGGGACAAATTAAGCTAAACACAGATCTGTACCGAGTAAGTCGCAGCAGAACCGTGTGGGAGCCAGTTGGCCTACCTGCACAAACTACCACCTGCTGAAAACATCACGCTTCTGAAAACTCTGATCATTACTTGGATTTGTTTTCATTGTGTCGATATAATGGAGATATAGTTACTGTACAACTCAGCGAGCAATTCCATCCCTCTACGCTCCTGCTTGCCTCTTCTTCAGCACATACTGAATAATAGCATCTATTTTCTTTTAAGTTTCCAGTAGTTGTAAATAGAGGTAGCCAAGCTACTATTAAAAATCACGTTATGCTTTGAAGAGGAGGAACCTTTCAAATGTTGAAGTTACCCCTTAGCTGCACAATCTCTATTAATACTATAAAAATATGAGAGGACAAAAAGAAAATAGATGCAAGTAACTTTTGCATTTGGCACCTTTTGTCTAGATATTCATACTTCTCAAGTATTCTCTTTTTAATAAAGTTAATGCACACATAGGACACACCACATCAAAGGTTTGCTACATATTTACAAGGCACCAACCCTTTGTCACTTTTTACACGAATAAGGAACCGATAGAAAGCACGTCAGGACCCCCGTAACTGTAGTATAGACATACTTCAGTTCAGCACAATTCATGACTGTTTGGCCTGGGAAGATTAAAATAATCCAGATCCTTCTTACAATATAGAAACTGTAAACATTTTATAGCTGCCTTTAGGATTGGTGTATTGTGCAAAAGTTATAATTATTACTGTGTATAAGGATTTATGGCAGAAACCACATAAAAACTCTGTAAGAAGGTGCTATTTCTATAATACAAAAACAAAAGGGAGAGAAGTCATAATCATGATTTAAAATATCATGTTCTTATTGAGAAGCTGGAAGCCTCTTTAATGCGATGAACTCGTAGTGTGTGGGGAAGAATTTCAGTAATTTAAGGCCTAATGAATAAGGCTTGTTTTGACCAATGAAGTGTGGCGATCTGAAGCTTTAAAACAAACGCAAATTGACATAATGGAAAAGCACCACTGTGAGACATGAGTGGAGTCCCCGCACAACTTGCTTGGTAGATTTTCTGGTAAAATCCCTGCAGTAGAAGGCCATTGAAGTTCTTTTAAAATTGTTCCAAAGTTTTTCATCTGTCAATAATTCCATCCCATGAGATGGCTGACCCTGGCTTTTTCTGTCATTTTCCGCACCCTGCCTGACCTGGAAGTACCAAGGTTCAAAGGATCCTCGGTGTGCACAAAATTGTCATTATCAGAATCGTCGTTATACAGGACAGTTCTCCTGCCCTCATTCCTTGTTTTGATTCGAGGCGGCCTACTGAATCGGCCTCCAAACACGTTCTCACCAAATTGTCCTCCAAACAGATTCTCAAATTCATCATCTGTAATTCGGGCACGTTTTGCTCTGGTGGCTCCTCGTGAGGCTCCTCTGCCTCCCCGGCCTCTTCTTCCTCCCCTGCCACCACCTCTTCCTCTGCCACAACCTCGTCCACCTCTTCCACCTCTTCCCCCTCTACTCCATCTGCCCCACCTCCCCCACCTACCCCTCCTTCCTGTCCCTCTGCCCTGCCAATTCCTTTTTCCACTGGTGACTTTTCTTTTGATTTTTCTCTTGGGTTTTTTGGATTGCACAACTTTGCTGTAGTCGTGGTCTCCATCAATGTAATCCTGATCTGTTCTAGATGTTGATTCAGAGTCTGAATCAGAGCCACTTCTGCTTTCAGAACTTGAACTGGATGCTGATTCCCCACTTTCTGATGAAGATAAACCGGACTTTTCCTTTAAGTCTCTTTTCTTCTTTTCCTCCTCCTCTGCCTCCTCCAGATGCTCATCTTCTGATGCACTTACTAGCTTCCTCTTGACTCCTGTCCGAGGTTCTCTGCCATCACCATTAGTAAGCAGTCCATCAGGAGAGTGATCTAAGCAAACACAAAATAATCCAGTTATCATTGTCACGTCTGAACCAAACTGGGCCACAAAAAACGGGATTTGCCTCACGCCTTTGTGATGTGCTCTGGGGATGATCCAACTCTGAGCTAGTCACCACAGGCAACCTTTATGTTCTGTGGAGGCAAGCAGGTACTCTAAGATGATAATTTATCGGAACAGAAGTAAACACTGTTCATCTTATCCTGAAGCATGGACTGCTTGACTCTCTTGACTATTAGTCCAATCCAAATCCATTCAAAACCAGGAGACCAGAGTGATTTGCTCAGACACAGACGTCTAACATTTAGGCAGACAAATCCTATCAAGTGTGTCAAGACAGAAACACTTCCAAAATCTACTTCAAACCTAAAAATGGACATTAAAACAACACTGCAAGTAGTGCTTATTTCCTAACAAACGTGCATTGTCAAAAGGCCAGGGAATTTCCCTGGAATCTGTGGCAAACAGTTGCAGTGTGCTTTGGGGCTACAGTATAACGTTAGACCCTGGCAAGAAAAACATAAGCATCAGCCAGAAGCAGCACCTTCCATTTCTAGTGAAACCAGTCATCCACAGAACAGAGTACTTATTTCCCACCTTGTTTCACTGGTGTCAATTTACTTCTGATCGGTCTACTTTTCCCTGGATCGATGGTATTTCCACTTCGGTTCTGTGCATTTGAGCCCGAGGAAGATGGCTGGCCTTCCAACTCTTCACCAGTGGCTGAACCCAAAGGTTCCTCTGCTGTATCTGAAACTTAAGATGGGACACTGCTAACTCGACAGGGTATCCTTTGTTCTCTAGTTATACGTTTAAAATGTAAGGCATTTTGGGGAGGTTTTGTATCACCTGAGTCAGTGGCCTGAAAGTCAGGAGGTTAGTTTCACCAAGCTGCCTCTCCAGTCATGAAGAGACAGACTCATCCAGGGTGTAATCCAAAGTAAACTTAACGTCTTTGTAGTTGCTGTATGAGGGAAGCCCGTGTGCAGAAGTCCAGGCTCTTGTTATTAGGTTAATTTTTAGCAAGGACAGACCAAGTTTCCCTCTTCTCTGAACCTTGCCAATAACTTGTCAATAGATGGAGGGCCGTGTTCTGCTAACAGGAGCTACAGACCACATATTTATATGATCTTCCTACTTGCTTGTTCAACAGGTAGGTTTTACGTGTGTCTTATAAGATTTAAACTGAACAATAAATATGCAACAGCTTTTTCACCACTCTGCACAGAGAAGTTGCTACAAAAGAAAGGATGCATTTTAGAAAATAACTCCTCACCGTGAGATGAAACTGAAGAGCTAGTCCTAGTCAAAGGCAGTGAGGTATTCTGGTTGGTTTTAGGTTGTATCTTCATTTGCTTCTGTTTCCCTTTTGGACTGACGACACAAAACATCCCATTAAGATAAAATTGTTAGTACCAAAGGATTCAAACATGAAAACATTTTCCCCCTCAGTGCCTTGTTTATTTTTCAGCAGACTTGTAACACAAATGATTTCTGTTTCCCCAGTGCCTGTACTGAAGTAGTAACACTAAAAACAGTGACAATATCATTCTGTTTGATAAAGGCATTTGAGTTTTCAAGAACAAGGCATGTGAGGTCTTTGAACCTCACCTTTTAAAGCTGAACCACTCAGTTTACACAGATAACGTACCATACAGAATTCAGAAAAGCATTACGCAGCATTTTTTCAACCATTACTAAACAAAGGCAAAAGAAACTTGCTTTTTCATTTTATCCAGAGGGAATGCTGCTAATTATATAGCCTTTCACTTACCAGAATTAAGCCCAAACTACAAAGTGAGCTTTGATGGGATTTGAGCTCATAAATTTAGCACCCAAAAGAGCAAATGTGTC
Organism: Oxyura jamaicensis; assembly: GCF_011077185.1. Classification (NCBI taxonomy): domain Eukaryota; kingdom Metazoa; phylum Chordata; class Aves; order Anseriformes; family Anatidae; genus Oxyura; species Oxyura jamaicensis. The sequence goes on from NC_048896.1 coordinate 1,910,474, forward strand.
AGGAAATGAGCAATGCCATTAACTGACTGCTTATTCACAAAGGTCTGCCTACCACTGTCTTGACATATCTCAAATGGCACTGATAGCACATTTTACTATCATTATGTTACCTAGATGCTCTGCTAGTTGATGGTGAACTGCTACTGCTTCTTAGCCGTTTTCGGTACCGTGGCCTTTTCCTCTTCTGACATTGCATTGCTGACTTGTACTCAGAGATGATATTTTTCATATGATTTTCAAATAAGGCAGATAGTCGAAGTGTCATGCTGTATATCTGGAATGAGAAAGCATGGCCACACTTATTAAAGCCTGGCTATCTGGAAGATCAGCAGAAAACCATCGCAAAGCTGCAGAGACTTAATCTTTGCAGTGCAAAAGAAAAATTCATGGTGACATTCAACTGCTCTTTACAGATAACTTCCTTTCAAAATGCAAGTGCATTCTTATGACAGCAAGTGTGCTTGGACAAGGATTTAATTATTTACAGTACTACATATTTACAAGGTTAAAGGAAAATTGGTATTTTGATTACTGAAATATACCTTCCATTTTTAATCTCCATAAAGCACGGAGGCACTCCGTAAGATAAGTACCAAGGGAAAGAACAATTGAACTTCACTGTCAACTCATCTCTGTTTTTTGCTATAATTCCCTAGTGATGAGTCCTCACACTCATCCCTACAGAGCTGCACAGAGACGCCAGCTGAAATGTCCTCATTCCCAATTTCAAAAAGCCAGGTGTCCTTAAGCCATTTCCTCGCCCTCTTTCTGGGCCTCACTTCTGACTGCCCTCATTCACAAATGCACTTACAGCTCTCTCTGTATTTTGGACCATTTACTTCTGTTCAAGATTTTACTTCAGATGTTTTATGCTTATGACAAACTAATAGGGTAAACTCAGCATATATAAAACGGAGCTCTTAATTTCTTCCTCATATCCATACCCTTCTGCTGCATCCAGTCTTACGGAAGTTGTGTAAACACCATCAAGATCTAGACAACATTATCACCACCTTAGGCCTCTTCCCATTTCTTGGGGTCTTTCTGAATCCAAAACCTCTTTGATAACGGTTTTCTTTCCATGCATGCATCTTAATTCCTGTTCCCTGACCCTTACATTGCAGCAATGACTCTTTAGCACTGGTATGTGGTATCCTGCCCTTCTTGCCTCCATTTGGGATGTTGTTGCAAAGATGGTAAACAAGGCTAGAAAACCTCAGGGTGCGGACAGGCATTTGGCAGTGGATGAACCCACTGTGGCAGAAGGCCCAGCTGTGTGCCCCAGCCCTCCCACGAAGATCATCCCACTGAGGCTCTTCGCAGTATTTAAGCAAATGGATATCGATGGGCCACTCTATTAAAGTAATTTGCGAGTTGACTCATCAGCTGTTCAGTTATAAATACACAGGGAAGTTCCCAGGGAGCACACAGCAGTAAATAACTCACTACCAAGTATACTCAAAACTCAAGCATACAAAAACCACTCTCAAATCACCTGTCTTCTTGCAATCCTCTACTACCTTTCTCTCTGTTAAATATGCAAAAGTTATTGGTCTTTATCTTCAGAGCTTACCCCAGCCCACCTTTTGTCCTTTTTACAACACCAACAGTTGAACCCACCTTTGGTAACAGCAGCTTTGTGCTTTCTCTCGCACCCGTAACATTTACCTGGAGCTCCCCTCTCCCATAGCAGCACCCTCCTTCAAGCTTCCTGTCATCACCCTGCTTTCACAGGGCACAGTAGCTATTATTCTGCTGGTGAGCAGGGAGTACTGCTCCTCAAGAGATGAAAAATGTCACGCTACCTCCCATTGCCTCCCATCTAGCACCATTTACACTTGCACTGAAAGCTCTCCCCACCACACTCTGCTCTTTCTCCTGATAGCCAGTGGCTAGAACAAAACATTTTGCATCACCACGTTAGGTGCCACATATAACAACACACAGGATTTAATGCGTCTGTGAAATTTATGCTCTAAGTAAAGGCAGTGCAATCTAAACCCAATTGGTATGTATTTTATTCGTAATAGTTTATAAATGCTTCTATTTCTACATAAAAATTACAGGTAAATTTTTAAACAACATTCTTATCCATGCTAGATGGTGTCTCTTGGAGATGTGATTTTGTTACCACTAAAGCATCTGATTTAATACGCAGGGCTATGGTCTTTATAAAGAAGAAATTAAAATGTATGACTTACTCGAGACTTTTTATTAGGAGTGTAAGCTTTAGAGTTGCAGAATATTAAGCGAATATCTTTGTAAAATTCCAATGGACTAGTGTAGTTTCCCGCTTCCAAGGTTTCTTTCACAGTGCTGAAATCCATAGGAGTGTCAACAATATCTCGATAATCCTGTAAGGGCACGCAAAAAAAATAATAAAGACTGATGATAACAACACCTGAGGCTGATCATGAAAACATCTATGATATCATTCAAAACAGCAGCTCTTAACTAATTATTTCCACCTAGGACAGAGATTAGAGAGTTACTGTAGATAATTCTCTGAAAACATCATTGCAAAAAACATCATGGTCCGTTCCGGCTCAGAAATGGGAAGGTTAGAAACATGTCCAGCACAGAACTTTGTCAAACATTAGATTTTAAAATTGTGAGTACAGAAGTTGTACTCACAGGATAGGAGAACAGATCAACTGGCTGTCTAAATGGCTCAGAGTCCTCTCTTTCATAAATCAGGTTTAACAACTGTTTGCATTGCTCTTTCCAAGCATCAGGACTTGCTTTCATGGGCTGTCTTTTTATTCGCCGTCTTACCTGCAAGGAAACAGATGTATTTCATCATCTTTCAGAATATTCAGATTTTTCACCTTAAGTTTATATTAATTTATTAGTGTTCTGATTTGAAGCAGATTTCCACAACTAAAAACAGAACTGCAATAAGGTTAAAACGGCTCAAGGCACTACGATATGCAGAATGCAAATTGCAGAACTATGCCTTTTCTGGCAATATACAATTGCTCAAACCCAGATGAAGTACGCAGTATTTCAGATCCAGGCTAGCTATTTTTGTCAGTTTTCTTCCAAATTTGATGGCAAATTAGATTTGTTCTAGATATCTTTCAAATCAATCAAGCAAACAAAAAGATTCTTCAGCAGCTACATTTACCTGCACAGCAGCAGCCGTAGTCTGCCAACACTTACACATACACACAACTGAATTCCCATGGTTGAAACTGCAGACTATCGGCTATGACAACTTTAACATGTTCCAGACCTAAATGAGTGTTTCAGTCTCTCTGTCTCATAAGCTAAACCAACCAGAAATATTGACTCACTCGTCTTTTCCCAGAGGAAGTTCCTGGAGCATCTGAATCTACATCTACTTCTGCCACCTAAAGGAAAAGGTAATGATTACACACATGCATGCTTGTATATGCACACAGAAATGGGAACAGTCTTAAAAAAATACAACAACGGCAAGCGCAGTTATAAACTATTCAGATTAAAAGAATATCTTGAGCAAAACAAACTAGTTTAAAACTCAAATTACATAACTTCATGGGAGAAAAAAGGTTTTTTTAAATGAAGTTTATCCAACTGCTCCATCTCTTTTATAAGTTTGCTTCCACAGAAATTACGTATAAATATCTGAGAAATATTAATGGCTTATTTTCAGTCCTTAGCAATCAGATAATTCCAGTCATGCACAGCTGCATACCTCTTCCTAAGAAAACCAGGTCTGCTTCCTCCCTGCCAACAGGAGAACCTGTCCTTCTTGTTCATCAGACTGAATAATAGCTCCAGCTCATATTCCCCCTGCTTACTAATATTTCCTCACATAACAAAATACCATGTACTGAGAGAAGATTTAAGACAGGCAGCTCCAAGAATCAGTTTTACTTACTGAAGGGAGCTTTTTGCCCTACGTGAGCAATCAAATGGCCTAAACAGGCTCATCTCAAAAATATAAAGCAACTACCCATAAAATAAAAACTCAGCAAAAATCTTCTCAAACTTCTTCCGGGTACTGAATTTTAAAATGCAAGTTCTCATGGTCACACTTAATGGTCTTACCTCCTCCTCTTCATCAGTACTGCTCAGGTCTTCTGCTTTCACCTTATTATATATTTCTAATATATCCGTACAACTCTGATCCCTGCAGGGCAGTAACAAAAGTCAAAATACATAACCAAATTGCTCAGAGACTCAGGATGTCAGATCTGTGAGGTAAGAAAACCATGCCTACCCAATGAAGCGAAGTAAGACATCCGTTACGATTTTGGCTGCTTTGACTATAGGACTGTCTGGCTCGTTGAAAGTCCTGGCGTTATGTTCAATGTAGCGTACCTCCCACATCAGCGCAGAGATTCTCCTAAAAAAAAGAAAGGGATGAAGAAAAAAGTGTATATTTGCCTTCTGAGTTTAAAAGTAAAAAAAGGAATTAGGTAATCCAAGTATGTGGCAAACCAGTTGCCAGGGACAGAGATAAGTGGTTTCTGTTCACACACTGCTTACTACCCCAGTGTGCCAGGCTGAGATAGCTTTGTGGAGGAAAAAAGTCCCTCTTCAAATCATCAATAAATAGAAAGAAGAGAAAATAAATCTACAGAAGACAACTGCTGGCTCTTCCCACCTGGAGAAAGCCTTACAGATAAAGTGATCCCCAGAGGGAAAGAAGTGCAGGATAAGAAAAGATATTATTTATAACAAGTTAACCAGAAAAATTGAGACTTCCAGTTTACAGCACTATTTAGCCCATGTCTAACAGCTACAGTAAAACCAAAGTATCTGGTTCAAAGGCAGCAGAGATACAAATCAAATGTGCTCTGCCTACAGTGCCATCCAGGGACTAAGACTCTGTATGTTAAACAAACAAACCAAAAAAAAACACAACCCTCCAGATCCAGATATACCAGCTTTTGCCCTAATGATGTGCACAAAAGAAATTATTATATTGCAAGACTTGCTTTGTACAAAGCCAAACAGAATCTCACCTTACGCTCTTGGTTAACCAAAGAAATATGTTGCCTCAGTGGCATTTACACGTTATTCAGCTAAACATTTTCCTCACATAGACTACAGTAAATGTAGATTGCAAACAAATAAAAACCAAACCGACCTATAAAACCTGTTTTCAAGTCTCCTCCTGATTGTGGTGAGGTCCGTTGGATAAGCAACTACAGTGCAATACATGGGATAGGCACTAAGGTCCACTGGAACAGCAAAGGGATTAGAAATGTCTGAAAGACAAAAGACCAAAATCATGCAGATGCCTCAGATGATACCAGAAGGAAAGTTATAATTAGATTACTTATAATAGTTTCTGTATTTCCTTTCTAAGAATTCAGCAAAAGCAATACAGATCTACAGCTGGATACATCGTTACCCAAAGGATAGGATTGTACCTCTTGTACCGGTTGTTAATTAAACAGAAAATGTTTTTTCAAGTGTAAGGATCACATCTGAGACTTCCACGCCAGCAGCCAACTGTATTGCTGAAAAGTAACATGGCTTATGCATGTAAAATAGGAATTCTACAACAAGCAACATAAACTAAGAATGCAGAAGTGTCCTATGTATAGGACAGAGTTTAGATCATCCCTGCTATTAAAGAGCTGCATTCTGAAACTAGTAACCAGGTATTTGTTGGTAAGAATTTGTCAGGTTTTGTTTTTTTTGGCAGATTAATTCTGTTTTACTCATTTATATTTATATGCAAGCCACTCAGAATCCACATCTACGTGAAAGGAACAGGTGAAGCCCCAGAAACAGGAAAGCACAACTGAAAAGGGCACCACATGAAATTTAAAAGGCTCTTTTCAATTATTCAGTTTGGCAATTTTCAACAAACTCCCAGTACTCCACCCCATCTATCCTTCAGCCATGTGTTACCATGCTGATATTCTTCCACCTTTTCTCTCCAAACATACCAAGGGAAAGAAGTTGCTCAATCCCCCGAATTACTCGTTCACATTCTTCATCTCTGGAATGGGCCCCCCATTCTCCTTCCTGGGGTTTGTAGAGAAGAGCTGTCAGCTCATCTGGAGTCACGGGGACTCCAGCACCAACCTCCTCTGGATAAGCAGCTAAATATGAAGAATTCAACAACATAAGTACTAGCAGTGATGCACAACTATTTACTTTACATCGACACGAATTCAAAGCACACTTACTTCCTTCTGGAATTGGCTCCATGTCCCATGGGCTCATCCTCTCTCTTTCGTTGTTGTCCCAGCTTTTAAAAATAAAAATAAAATCCATTGAAATACATAAATTCAAGCACTTACTTTTTCATTTGGCTGAATATAATGATACTTTTTTTTTCCTCTAAGGGTCTTAAAACAAAAAGGTCACGTCTATGAGAAACAAGACATGTCGCTAGCTGGATTCAAACTCTTTATTTTTCTCTTCTATTTTCTATGCATTCACTGTACAGCTGTTTAGGCTAAAGGTGTTGTTTTAGGAGTAAGGTCATAAATAAATTAAATAATGCCTTACTATATTTTTAAATGGAAAAAAGGACCCTTGTTCTCGAGGTACGCTTTCGAGTTGTGTGTAAACACCTAGAAGACCCAGAGTATGTTAACATGCCCAAAACACTGCAGCTATGTGAGTACTTACTGAACACTGTAGCACTGGAAGGAACTATCAGGATATTCCGCCTGGAAAGGCTGCTGACTCTCCACAGTTCCAAACCACCAAGCGTCGTCTATTATACTGCGAAATCTATCCCCTATAAGGAAAAAGACTGCACTGAGCAAAATTTCTCGTTTGCTGCAAACATCAAATAAAGTTTTCAATGATCACTATGATAACGTGTGGCACAGTGCTTTTACATCATGTTATGAATACAATGTACATCATCTTACAAATATCATCACAAACCACAAATACACAGTCTGACTGCAAAGTCAGACTGCAGCAGCATTAAAGGACTATCAGGGAGTAATAAATATAAGATTCTTACTTTAATTACAAAATAAAAAATATAATCTTCTAGAATTTTTAGCATGAAGTAAAACAATGGAGTATCATAAAATTCTGTTACATTAAAGAAAAAAATGTTTGAAAGAGAATTGTATAATTAAATGTCAGTATTTGTTGTAACAACCTTTCTCGCACTCCAGTAAGTCTAAAATATACGCTGTCCACGCAAACTCAAAGAAACCACAACCACCACATTTCAGCCTATTATATTAAATAGTTGTAGAAATGTTGCAAAACATATGAAACAGAAAAAAAGTAGTTACCTATTTGCCAGTTCCTTTCTTTGGCTTCATTATAAAACTGATGCAGCACAAGGAAGTCAATAACATCTGGCATATCATGGTACCTTCATGAAACAGAAAAAAAAATGCTTCTATTACCCACAAGCATAGTTCCACGTGTACAATACAGACAGTCTCCAAACACAAAATTTCATGCATTTCTTTTCAGGTTTGGCATAATGATGAATTAACACCATCACCATGTCTTGAAAGAGAAAAAAGAAAAAGGGGGAAGCTGCTAAACTGCAAGAAAACGTCTTGAAGAACATCAGAATTTCAGTTACTCACTTAATGGAAAATGATTCTCCTGTCATTTTGCCTGTGATCGGATCTAGGAATGCAAGCTTCAAGCAGCAGAGTGTAGGAGGCCCAACTTCGTATTTGATTCCTACAGTCTTTACAAATTCTTGTTCCTGTGTATCAGCAAGCATGGAGCAGTATTATTTTAACATGCTAACAATGGGAACATCCATGCTAAAGAACCAAATCTATAAATAAAAAACGTATTTGTTTCCACTTTGCAGCCCAGGTAATTTCACCCATAAACATTTTCTTTACCAAAAACTAAAAATAAATCAGTCTCCGTGAAAAGAAAAATGAAAACGGTACAAGATGCTTATTCCCTTAGCACGTTTGTGTACACGATACCACAACCTATTTAACTTTTTAATAAGATTCTATGGAACACATCTCTTCATGCATTCCATCACACTAACGGCAGCAAAGGTTATGCCTGAGTAAACCCAGAGCCTCTCACCCTTGCACAGCAACATACAGGGGAAGTAAAAGGCAACTCTTCCTTTTAAAGTGGAAATTCAACAATAGCCTCGTACAATCACATCCTGTCAGCATGAGCAGGTGTTAAGATCTCTATCCTACGTGAAATAACATTTCCTTTCCCTTTGAAAGGCATTCTGGGGATGCCTTTGAAGACTACAGCTGGAATCACTCAGTATCTAGCACTAGTAAGTGGGTATTTTTCCCGTAAAGCAACGATTTTCATTAATAGAACCACCGGCATATACGTATATGAGTATTAGCACACATTTGCTCTATGCTTGATATGAAATCTGAGTAAAGCAGAAAATAATAGGGCAACACTGTGCATTCAGCATTATGGGACTCAGCGATTCAAACTGAACAACAGAACTTTGTAAACCTAACGTGCCCCAGCAATCTAGAACGCTCTTATTTTGGAAAAACATGCTGTAAGATAATGCCTACAAAGACATTCAGCACTTGGAAGTATCCTTTTAACTCACCCTGAGTTCCATTTTGTTCCATGGTTGTTTTTGCATGTTAATGCTGTAAATTTTTGCTTTCCTTACTGCCCGTACATAAGCTTCATGGCCTTGCCTAAAGTAAATGATCTTAAAAAAATATATAAAAAATAAGTTTATTTTATTTTACTGATAGTCCTGTTCCCACCACCCCCCCAGAAAAATCCCAATTCAGCCTATCTTGAACATGATTCACTGAAAGTATTGTTAGATGTAATTGTCCTAATAAATAATAATTTTAAAAGCTCATCGGCTTAGGTGGGAATTTAAATATTTCTAGTCATTATTACCTCATCTCCCATTTGTGGGACAAAAGGTGAGCGGCGGGGTATAGTATCCAAGATCCACTGGGGGGCAAGCCATTCCTCACTGGGTTCACCTTCCATCGAAAGCAGCCCACTTGGTTTCTAAAATATATTACATTATAATTAGAGCACAAGCTGCAATTACTGTGGCAGAGTATATAAATGACAGCACAAACTAAAATAACTAGACATAAGGGCAAAGCAAATGCTGGAATGTAAACCTTCCAAAAACCTCAACTAAATCACAACTGGCAAGAAATGTTCATTATCAGTAAAGCAGAAGATCGAAAAGATCAAAAATAAAGAAATTATGTTTCTTTCCATAGAAATATTCTATGTCTTCTTTAACAATTATTAGGAAAAATACAAGAACTTCCAAAAAAAAGGGGGGAGGGACTTATGAAGTCAAAAATACTCTCAAAAAATAAAAATGCCAACCTTTTTTCTAGGCTGCTTAAGTTTCCTTCGTTTTTGCTCCACTCCTTTTGTTCCCTTCACATTTTCATCTTCAGAACTACTACAGATTTTCCGAGCTGCCTGCCTGGTTTGTCTCTTCGGAGGCTGGAGATTAATTCCCGCATCTGCTGTCCAGTCTGAATATTCACTTGATGAATCACTGTAAATAATATAAAGTTGTAAGAAAAGACAGCACTTCGGCTTTCACACAATGGAATGAAAGGTCCAATCCTTCAACCTGCTTTTCTGGTTATGCGAAACAGAGGTCAGGATTAGGGCAAAATTTCATTCTCTTGTGAATTTAAAGAATACCTAAGTGCTATGTAATTTCTTTATTTCAGCAGGTTATTTTATCAATTGCAAATTCTTGGTAAAACTATGATGATGGCTGATACTATTTTTAATACTAAATATCTCACCAACTCATAGGCTGACGTTATAAGAACTGACTGAACTGCACAGAATGCATGAAAAAATCAGAAAAGTAGGATATTCTTAAAATACATTTTCAAGTTCTTTATTATCTAAATATTTCTAACTTCTTTAATAACCAAATAACACAGACAGTATTTCCATTAGCTCACATCCCTTCCATCCGTAAAAGCATAGCATTAGGAAAAGAGACTGTAGAACTTGTACACAAATACGTATTGACAACAGAAAAACTAAGACCTACCAAAAATGAAAATGCGGATGAATTTCTATCAATATTTCTATTCGATATGACTAACTGGCATCAATTTTTCAAGCAGTTATTAGCAAAAAAAAAAAAAAAAAAAAAAAAAAGACATTTTCATAAAACAGTCTTTTAAAATTATTCTTCATTTTGGAAAATAAAATGGAAATGCTTCGTGCAGGAGTGGAAAAAGAGTCAGTCTTCAAAAAGTATGACTTTTCACACTGTATTTAAGTACTGTTACCAAAGCTTCCAAAATTACTTAATCACTCAAATACATAGAAGTATTTGTCTGTTCCTAAGATTCCAAATTTTGTTGGTTACCATTCTAAACTACTTAAGTGTACTAAGCAAATTGTTCAATCTGTCATAGGGTGTAACAAATTTGTATGTTTATGAGGCCAGTCATTAACACTTCTTCCTGAACTTGCAGTCATAGTATCACAGTATAAAACGTCTTACTTAAATTATATAATCACCTAATACAACAACTCACAGACTACTAAATCTACCTGGAACTGCTTTCACTTTGCCACGCTGCCACAGGATCATCCACAGATGCATCACTTGTGCCAACTGTCTCATCTTCCTGTATTAAAAAAAAAAAAAGGTTTCATTTTGGGTCAAGGCTTACCATCTATCATTTTTATCTACAAGCAAGTTATATAGTTTGTCTCACTCGAGGAAAGCTTTAAAGTTAAACCAGCCCTTAAATACAAATAAGCTTTATAGCTACCCTGTATGTTCAATGCATTTACAAAATGACAATGTTCAGTCTCTTTTTAATTTGCATGCTTCCTTAATGAGAACAAGTTATATTTAATCTGGTATGCTTCAAGTTCTTCCCTTGACAATATCATTGATTAATACCAACACGCGATCTCTTTCAACAACCTACAGATGCAAATGAAATCAAAGTACTGAATCTGACCTAGAATATATGTATAACATAAACTCTACAAGTGAATGGCCAAAATAGTAAGTGGTTTAATGCAACTTGATTAAATTTACTTGAAAACGTTTCAGATTTCCAAAATTACACAACCTGTTTTAAGCTAGTTTTGAATACTGTACTGGCATGGAGGTGAACGATCCTTCTCTGTCCAAGATCAACACGCTACAGTAACACCACACATCCAAAAGACTTAGGCATTTGACCGTTTCTTCCTAGGTGGAGAAACTCAAAGCCCTGAACGCAACAGTGCTCTCAGCCCATTTGTTGTCAAACCACAATATTTGTGAGCAGGGAACTTATCACTTGATGTGTCAGACCTCTGAGGAGCTGTCTGATTCTTCCCGTGCACGTGCGTTTTGACTCGCTCCTTGCTGACTGTGTTCTATCGTGGAGCGTGTTTGATAGGCGTGCTGGCGTTTGCGTTGGTTTCTTCTCAGAGACCTTCCACTTGGTTGGTAATCATTCTTTTATCACAGGACAGGAGGGACAAACAGGAAGAGATTACATATTCCATAATGAATTATGGAGTTAAAAAACGTCTCATTAAAGTAGTTGTACGTTGTAACCCGTCTCCAAATGCTAACTAGGAAATCTAGAATTAGAACTGAAAAGGTATCTTTTACAGACCTGTGGTAGTTCATTTCAGTGAGGAAGCAAGCGGTTTTGCTTTGTTCTTTGCTTTTTTTGGTTCAATATCAATATTATTAAAGTAGCAATCCTTATTAATAAGGTTATGAAGAAATACAATTTTTCTTTAAAAAATAACTGCAGCCTCTAGGTAAGATAAAAGCCACTCCAAGTGTGACACCTCTAGTCTTTTTCCTAATTCCACAAATGAAACTGGGCATTCCCCATGACGCTGCTCTTTCCCTTTCCCAGCATCTTCCTACAACTGAAGCCTTATGGATAGAGATTTACCATAGTTACTTGCACATTACAGTATAAAAACAGACAAGTTACAGAGCAAAGTAAGAGAGCCAGAGTAACAGCACTATTGATCTTCTAAATCATTTAATGGACAGAATTTCGTTATTGTTTTTTTTTGCTGAGTGCTCAGAACTGTTTGACACCCAGATTCTCTCTCCCGGTGAATTAACTCACCCGTTGTAAGGTGTGGGATGGCTTTCTCTTCTTTTCAACACTGTATAGACCAATTTCGATTTCACCTTTGGCAGCTCTACATTCTTCCTGCACCCTAATCATACATAGGAAACATCCATTTTATTCATGAAATCGTCATATAACTTGACAGTCTCACTAACATACACATTAAAATACTTCTGGTTCCCTTGCCACAAGAAGTCTTCCCACAGGTCCTGCTAAGAGCATACGTCAACCCAGAGAAATTGAAATGTATTAAAAATTTGTGTTTGGTTTGTTTGTTTTAATAAAGCTTTGGGAAGATGGAAGAACAAAGTCTCACATCAAAAATGAAAAATGTGTTTTCTGAACCACTAAAGAAAGATGTAATTGAGAGGAGAAGGAATTATTATTTTTAACCCTTCAGCAGCAGCTACCACTCTAATCCTCCTACCTGCATTTCCAAACAACAAAAAAGCAAACTTATTTCTGGAAAATAATTTTTTAAAACCACAAAAGGAACATGGAAAAATCACTAAATGTTATGCAATTGAATTTTCTTTTCCTATCTCACTTACTTGCTGATGCCTGGAGGAAGCTCATTCACCACTACTCTTCTGCTCCATGCCATGAGATCTCTCTCTGTTGCCATTTGACTTCGGGGAGCGTTGTGATGCATTTGCCTGACCCCTTCAATCTGACCGCTTCTCCGGAGACCGACGTTTGGTGGAGATGCAATCTCCAAATTTGGACTTCTAAGAGCTGAGGAAGAAAAAGATTCTTCTTCACTTCTATGGCCCGTCAATAAAAATGGAATTTAAAGCTTAAGGATTACAAAGAGCTTCCTTTTGGCAACAAATAACACTTATTCTCTGTCACGTAGCTTTGTCTTTTATTTCAGTTAAAGGGTTTTACTCATTGGCCTTGGACTACTGGAGACGCATAGACTACTGTAATATCATTGTGGCTTGCAGTACCTTACAGATGTCTCTTGCAAGCAGAGAATACAAGCTATGAGAAAAATTTAAAAGGCACTTAAGTGACTCAAATCAAAGTCCTGTCAACTGTTCAGGGGCTCTGAATCTTCAATTCTATGGTAGAGGAAAGAAGGAGATTGTCACCTAAAGTAACAGGCTGCTGCAAGCTTTAACATTTCTCTTGTACCTCCACTTGGTCTGTATTTGTGATGTTTACCTACTGTACCACAGGCACTGCTCCTTCTCTGCACTTTTCATCGGGTGGCACAACGCAGTGCTACACACTCAGAATAAAACAGACTGAAACTTTCGGTAGCAAGACAAAGTGAAACAGCCAGTAATATCAGAATCAGTGCTACTGGTGCTTTAATTTACCTTGTCATTTGCGAATGCATCAACACAATTCCTACGTGCTTAAATATGGTTAACAACATGAAAAAAATGAATTCACAGTTGCACAAACTTAGATAAAAGTATTCAGCTATTAAAATACCAGAGAGTTCATACATACTCCAATTAACTCAGACAAATGGGGCAGTTCATGTGGCAAAGTCACTGATCAGTGCAAGTTCTGGAATGTAACTACATTAATTTCTAAACCACTATACCTGGAAGTTCCCTCTCACACAAATACAGGGGCATATCTATTTATTTTACAGTTGAGGAATTGCACAGCACATCAGCCTATCAGAAAAAGACTTCTTGTGAACTGAAACTAGCTGCCAGGCCACTTCCTTGACAACACCAATTTAAATCAAAGTGTATTTTCAGCATTTTTCACTAATATTTTTCTTATTCCTTCTCAAATTTAAACTCTAAGTCTAGCAATCCTAACAAGTTTTGCCAGGAAAATCTGATTCAAAGGTGTAATCAGTCATTTAACTTAAAACTAATTTATTAACAGATGTACATTTTTTAAAAGCTCAGGATGACTTGCAGCACAAGTCCACAGCATCTGCTCTGTTACAACAACTGCACTCAATCAGCTGCTTCACAGTCAGCTGTTCATATCTGATTGAGTTGGTTTTAAATTTTTAATAACTCTGAATATTAAAAACGTCACAGTAGCAGAACACTTACCAACAGAATGATCTCAAGCTTTCTAAGGAAACACTAAGAGCAGACATGTTTATTTTATAAACACTGATCTGATGCTCAGCTTTAGCATTTGGGCTGCACAAGGAAGCCATTAGTCTGTCACAACATTGTACTCCATTGACATTCTCTAATTATATACTGTTAACTTGACATTATTCAGTTAGAAAGTATCATCTCCATAGTGATCAAGTGACATCAAGACAATACAGAGAACTTCAAATGTCTTTTTAGAAAAAGTTCACAATAGAATTCATTATACTCACAGCCCAGTTAGTAAGGTGATCAGCTGCACCTTAAACTTTTAATTCCTTGGACATCATTAGCAACATCAAAGCACTCCACACAAGTTAAAAATAAGCATAAGAACAAGAGAGAAAGCATCCTCAAAGACATACTCCCAGAATACACACCAACTTGAACCCGTTTCCACTAGTATCTTGCTGTGCTTTACTAAAAGAAATGATGTATAAAGAGGGGATGCTTACCTCCATTAACAGAGTGGGATCTATTGAGTGGAGGGTGTGGAAGAGTTTCTCCTTCATTAATTAGTCTTAGATCTTGCTCCCTTTGCAGCTCTCTGATCATGCCATCAAGGATGCTCTCATCTTGGTCATTAGTTTGCTGCCCAATGACTTGTTCGACTACTTCACCATCACCTTGACAAGAACAAAGCCATGACTGTTTACCGTATGATCAATTTCTGATACTATAGAAACAATCAAATTTTAAGTTGTGTGCAGTTATCTGTCTGCCCTGCAAAACATCTCATCAGAAGCTATGCCTCTGCTCTCGTGTAATAAACAGAGGAAAAGTTTAAAAGAGACCTTAAAATAAAAATCTAAAATTACAGACTAAATGTTAACTATGAACGCAAGCACTTAGGAACAGCAGAAAGCATTTATGCTTCAGTAGGTAACAATGGAAGATCCAGAAAATCAGCACTGTGGAAAAGTTTGTATCTAGAAGAAAAAATAAAGTTTTAAAAAACTAAAGTTAGTTTTTCAAGATCTTTCTTAACTTCCTGCTTCCTTACTCACCTATATAGTAACCCCAAGATTAATGGGACAATTAAGCATGCTGCCATACAAATATGCAGAAGTGCACAGATTTTAGAACACTGCCGTCTCTTTGTCTTGCCTTAAGTTAATTGCATACACTTCCTTTATGCCATAAAGCCACCCCATTTCTTCTTCTACCTCTAGTCTTGATTTTAAACCACCAGTTTCAGAAGACAACTGAAATAAATAAGTTCTTATAGTACCATCCCCGTGAAGTAATACTCAATACTGTGCAATACATGTATTATGCATAAACTTCAGACAGCACACCATTAGCCACATATCCCAGCTGAGGAATAAGTTGTTCATCCTTGCAATTTTCTCTCCCCGGTACCAGCCGCTGGAATCTCGTGGGATGAGGATTTCCATCAACATCCACCAGAAATGGGGGAGGCATAAGATGCGGAGCCTGTTGAGTCTGTTCGTCCAACACATAGTTATTTGCATCACGGATCAGTGGTCGGTAGTCTGTATGGAAGAACATCTGATCTGGAATCTGCAAGAAAAGCAATTTAGTAAATAAATAAATGGCCATTTGCAGCTGTCTTGCAGTTTTGGAATGGCTCCCATACCCACACCCACATACCACAACTCCTACACTTAAGATCAGCAGAAGAAATGTTATGACAGAGAACAGACTCCTAGTGCAAATGCATTTTATTATCAAGGCCTGATGCAAAAATTGAGTAGTAAAATATGCCAATGGAGGTGAATACAACGAAGTTAATGCCTCGCTCCCTTGTCTAGAGACTCTCCTGTCTAATTTTTTTTGATTTAGATAAACAGCAACTGCTCCATGGTTTAATTACTACTTAGTCTGGTGCAGGGGGAAGGAATAAACTGTAACACAACTACTCCTAAGACAAAATCAGGTCAAGACACAGATGAGTTTAAAATTCATTCAACCCACCTTTTCATAATATTTACTGCATCCAAAACCAAATAGTAGCAGATGTCCATGAGAGTCTGTGCAGGCAAAATGCTGTCCATCTGGTGAGAACTTGCAATCAAAAACAGCTCCATGGCCTTGGCCCTCAATCTGTGTACAAGCACAGAACATCCCTTTCACAATCATGTATTCTCTATACAAGGACTATTAAGAACATTTTACCTGTGTCCCATAAAATATTAGATCCTAATTCTGTGAAAATTCTCATCTCACTCAAGACTTGCTTATATCTTTCCATTTAATTATTAAAGCCCACTGACCAATGGAGTCATTTTTTTTCTTTCTTCAATTGCACTGAAATTTCAGGGCAACTTTCAGTGCATGTTCTGAAACAACTACCTAGAAGTCACAGTTTTGTTTAATGGAAGATACAGCATGAAGCCTGCATGAAAGAACTCAGACACATATTAGCTCCTCACCAGCAGGTTTTACAGCCACAAGTGCCAGGAAGCTAGCTCAGGTCCTGAAGCAGCACAGCTGCATTTGCTCAGTACTGGAATCAAACCAACAGATGCAGCACAAAAGCAACCATACCATTTCCCAGACCACAGCACTGTGTTACAACACACAGGCTTACTGGTTTTCATTGCTCTGCCCTGGGAATTACTATCACTATGGTATAACCATACATATGAATAATATTCTGATGTAACAGATCCCACAAAAGACCTGCTGCTACACTTAAATATGTGAAAATATACTTTGGTATCGCTTACTGAAGAGTTTGAGGTTTTCTTGTCAGTATGTAAGAGTTTTTCCCCTAATCCTGCTGAAATACTAGTCATAGTTAGAATATAATGAAATCTGGTTTTGCCTCAAGTCCAGCTTTAGACAAATATGAAAATAAAAAACACAGTTCCCTGATCATTCTTACCATGTTAAAGTAATTGCGAATTTTTGTTCCTTTGTCTATATCCCAAACAAAAATATTTCCATCGTGGCCTGCGGAAAGTACGATCCTTTGGTCAAACGGATGAGCCTCCAGAACAAAAACTTCATCATCATGACCCTGCAATGAAAGCAGGGTAAAAAAGAAAGTCATGTTTCTGCAGGTAACATCTCCAAACATGCTAGTATTAAGCGTGAGGATATCTAACCCAGCTCAATTTACTAGATCTTAGACTAGAACTGTGTCTGTACTAAGCTGACACGTCCGTCAGAGGCTTGGCATTATTACACTGCCTGCTTGGTAAGTACCTCAGACACAGTGGAGATGGAGGAGAGGGGAGAGGAAGTAGAGAGCAGCAGCCAGAACAGCTGCAGCCCTCCAGTCTGGGCAGAAGCAGTGGCCTCCAAAAGGCTCCCTTGTCAGCCAGCAATCAGCAGGGTCTAGCAGCGTTTTGGTCATCAGCTCCTTTCCCCGTGACATATACTCCTCCCAAAAAACGCAAGACAGATGGCGAACTTCAGGATAAAACTTTGCTTAGCAGGAGGAATGAGGATGCAGTTTAGCCTCAAATCATTTTCAGAGTTCATTTATAACAATTTGGGATTATTCACTTGAACTTTACTCACAGATAAGCTATGAAGAAGCTGCCCTGTGGATGAGTTCCACACTTTGAGAAGGAAATTGTTGACTGCAGTGATGACAGTGGCATCATATCTATCCCAAGCCACCATAGTAACCTTCAGCTTAGTCACCTTGTCCTCCCCAGATGCTATATTGTTTCTAAGGAAATTCATAATTTAAAGAAGAAATAATCAGTAACTACATACAGAAACATTTAACAGCACTGACTCAGTATGAAGTTAGGGAGAGCATGGCTGCCACCGCTGTGACTACTGGCTAATGCAGGAGAATGAAGGATAGCTTCTGCAGGGGTAAAATCCAGAAAGACAAAACACTCAGTACCACTAAGATTTACAGTTTTCTTTCCTTAAAAAGCACACCTTTTAATCAATCATCCTCACCTACCACAATTCTTTCATTTGTGCTATTGAGTTCAGTTTAGTCTTTTCCTACAGGACATTTTTACCAGTCATCAATAGGAGTAAACTCTGTAGCAAAAACTTGCTAAATAAATCCTATTCATACTTCACCAGTTAGCTTATTAAAAATGTAACCATATAAAATACAAAGAATTCTACAAAGAAGAATTTTGCCTAATGGGTTTGTCCATCTCTGCTTCCTGTTACTGTGCATACTTAATTACAAGTCCGCTCACAGACGACACCTGAGGACCTCCCTCAAAAAGAACAACTCAAAATGCCAATTGAACCTGAGAACCAAATCAACACATCTCATCTCTAACCTAAACGCTTAGGGAAAAGATACAGTGTTAAGGATCATTCCGGATGTATACTTAGGTATTACAAGAAATTCTGCCTCAGAATGAACAAAGACATCCAAAAACGTGCTTATAAAGGAAGGTTGTTACAAAAAAGAATCTGTGTCAGATCTCTTAGAAACCTGCATCCTGTCATTGGTCCTCAGGTGAGTAAAATAAGCCTTAATGGCCAATTTATTTATTTTACTGCATTTGTTTACTGGAATGGAAACTGCCGAACATGTCCATATTTGCCTGCATATCAAATATTGTGCTCTGTTTTCTCTCTTTTACCTTTAGTATTCATTATAATTTTAACTCCGTTCCATCGCACAACAAATAAAACAGGACAGTATTTGGCATAAAATGAACGACCTGAGGAAATTGATGATGGCAGTCAATACTAGAACTTCTCTGAGAAATGGCAGAAACCAACAAATAAAACACGAAGTGTTCCCCAACCACTAGAGTCGGGAATTACAAATGTATTAATAATATCATTTTGAAGCTAATCACCGTGTAACTTAACAGATAGGGCCCTGGCATTTTCAATACGCAAAGAACACACACTGAAATTAGCTCAAAATGTAGGAAAATAGTTTTAAATACCATGGAAGATTTTGTTTGGTGTGTAAGCACTGTTACGAAGTGTGCATTGTTTGAGTTTGTTTTACCCTGTCATTTTAGTAGCCATATCCAGGACTATACTCTTCCATTCTTGCTGATGGTAATGCCAGATTCTTGCTGTTCCATCTCTGCTTCCACTGACAAATCTTAAGCTATGGAGAGGGAATAAAAGAACCAAACAAAAACAAATAATGAAATTCTGAATAAGCATAAACCACTGCTGCTTTTGGTCTAACACCGAAATGTCTGCCTTAGGATCTTATGTTCTTACTGTTCAGTAGCTTCCCTATGCAGTTGTCCATCCTCAGCAGCAGCGCGCTGAGGGCATGCTAAATCCTGTGCCAAGGATATTTAGGAGTTTGGCAGAGGACTGTCGTTCACTCTGCACACACACCCACATATACATGTACTTGGAAACGCATACTAGTATATAGATTCTTCCTCTATATATTCCCACACACTGGCGTGTTTAACTAGTCATAAAAGCTCCGTGAACTACAGGCACAGAAAAAAAGGCAGCTACGAAATTTGGCAAGCCCAGAGCACACCCATTCAAGTCAGCACAGAAGCTAGAATGTCTTTAATATTTTTTCAACACTTATTCTTTACATTGTTTGTGCCTCTCTGATCTAGGGAATATAATTAAAAGACGGTGAGGTTACAATTTTCGTATCAGATTTTGTACAGTACAAAACAGTTTATATCCCACAACATTAATTACATTTGGTTACAGCTAGCAGATGGCCTTGGAATGACTTCAATGTCGTAATTCATACAAGCTGCACATTCCCTTTCTAATGACATCAGCAAATCCCTTGAGCAGTTCATAGTGGCAGCAAAGAAGAAGAAATTACACGCCAGGAGTCTAGCATAAATTATAATACATTAACTTATGGAAGTTTTCACTAAGGGTGAAGACAGAGAAGGGAAACATCCAAGCTGAATAAAAGTAGGTAGCCCTGTCTGTGAAGCTGAATACAAGTATTACACAAGTATTTTCATTTTTAAAGTTCTTCTTGTTAAAAACAAATAAAAATAAAAATCAAGCATCTGGCAGAAGCATTTAGCTACATCATAGTGCTTTGGCCATCATATCTGGAAGTCATTTTGGTTGAGAATTTTTAAAAAAGCTTCTCAAGTAATATGCTTTCACCTTCATCAACATATTCCATTTACGTGTAGAATCACATGTAAGAATGATGCAAGTCTATACAATTTTATCTTAATAAATGGTTGTTTCATCTTTTCAGTTTTATTGAATTTTTCATCATGATGAAAAAGTTTTAAAATGCCTGCAACAAGTTTTCCTGGTTTATTTTATTTATGTTTCTTTACATTAAGATAAAAAGGAGGTCATAACTTTTTCATTAAAAGAATCACGATAGCATAAAAGAATAATTTTCAGTGACTACATGACTGAATACCCTCACTGAGACTAGTGTTCCCAACATCATCTGGAAGGAGCTGTTAGTACAATTATACCAGTGCGTTCCCATATAATTTTCCATGACAAGGATCTCTGAGTACAGGTGCAGTTGCACTGGCAAAGGTACAGTTTTGCTTGGATGGCTCCAGCACACACACATCCCTTAAGCCTTCTGCCAGGATAAATAAGGAAAATGAGCAAAAGCTGGCATAAAAACATTTACATTAGGATGTTGATCACTGATCAAAGCTTGTCAAACTGCACTCCAACACAGCTGTGCCGCAGAAGCCTGACACGCACACATGCCAATGAGCACCTTTCACCGTGAGCATCCTGCCTCTGCATAGCTTTAAAAAACGAAAGCTCTGGAGGCAGGAATGGTTCATTCCATAAATTTTAAGACTGCAGAATTTCTGTATTCACCTAAACTAATCTGTGTATATGCAACAGTTCTACCTTTTGCTCACAACTCCATTTTATGTTTATACTGCAGAAGTAACCCACTCTCTACTTAAGAGGGCTAGCTGTGAAGTAAGACACTCTTACAGAGAAAAGATGCAAAATATGGTTTAAAAAAAAAAAAGGCAAAGAAAAAGCACAGTCAGAGAGGGTTTTTGCTGCCACAGCAGAAGTCAGCAGGACTAAGTTTGTGGATATGGCACACATCTTCCAATATGTTTAAATAATTCATCTAAGATTAATCAAAGCCCATTTGCAATCTTCCTGTTGCACCAAGTTTTCTCTGAAAAGTGATTTTGAAAATTAAATACCGTACTTCTCATGGAAAAATGCCAGGACAGCCACTTACCTGTCGCCATTGTTACAGAACTGGACTGCAACTACTTTGTCCTAAACAAGGGAGGAAAAATAGCAGTAAGTGCTTTGTAAGATGAAAAACTCATCCCAAAAGACCTTAATAATGAGCTTCTATTTAGCAAGTTGCATCTTCCTCTACACATCCTGTAACACACGGTCTTATCAATTCAAGAGCAGAAAAGTCACATTTCAAGTTAAAATTCCCCCAAGCAGACATATCGTGTTAGATGTTCAAACGGGCAACTTCAGAGAGGCAATGAATTCACGTCACTCCAGAAGCAGCTCAGAGATGCAAATGATTTCTGACTCAGCCTCCCTGACACATGTTCAGGAGGAAGAAGCTGCAGCAGCTCTGCTCTTGCCTGAGCAGTCTTCCTGCACAGTGCCACAGGAGCACACAAACCTCGGGGTAAGCTCTGCCGGGGAACCCTGCACCTTTTTTACACTCCCCTGTTAACAGGAATAAGAATACTCCCAGAGCTCCCAAAGCCTTGTAGGTACAGCACTCGACATGATGGAGAAAGAACTTAACCAAATAAATGATCACAGGAGCTTTGCAATTTTTAGACATGACATCAAAGCACTTCAAAATACGTTGTCCGAAAAACAAAAATATAAAGCAAGTTTTGGCTTTATTTGCACTTTTTAACTGTTGAGAAACAAATACTGAGCTTTACACGTGGATTTGCCTTTTTTATTTTGCTAAATGCTTGTGTTGGCTACACACACTTGCTATTCTTTACTCCCATTGATGTCTCCAGCTGTTGATAGCCAAGCGTCCAGCTCAGGATTTTCTCAGGGGCAGGCTGACAGCAGTCTGCAGTGCTGAGTAGACTTTCAAAAATTAAAGGAATTTCAGTTAATTCCAAAGCTGAACTGCTGAATATAGAAAATAAGTTCTCTTTGCAAGCAAAACATTTGCTAGATTTCCTGACTTGAAGCTCTAGCTGAGACTTAAATGAGAGACTCATGGCTCCCACCGAAGTTCAATGAATCAGTTTAGGCCTCAGCCCTAATCCATAAAATATTGTTAAAGTGGGCAGCTGGGCTATTAAGGTTCAGAGAGAAATGCTCCAAGCTCCTCATCAGTGAGAGCCTTATCAGTGTTGCTATAAGCTGGCCTTTCTGATACATTGTTAGCCACGCATGTAATAAATAATACTCTTATCACCTGCTGTCGGTAACAAATAAAAATGAAGAAAGGTTTGACACTACGTTAGTGGATCTCCTTTATCAGCTTTCAATAAAATTGAGACATTCAATGGTTTTAATTGAAACCATCAAGGCTCAGAAACCTGAAACCTAGCACTGAAGGACATTATAGAGATATTTAATATATTTTTCAATTTTAATAAGAATCCTCTGCATTGCCTCAGAAAGAATGCTCTCAAGTTTTCTTGACTTTCTAAATGAAATTACTGTCATGACCCAAAGTTTAACTGTATACTCTAAAACCAGAATTACTTGTGCTTTTTTTTTGTTATATGGATTTATGTCACAACTATAATTAAGTAATCAAAAGTAAAATTAACAGGAAAAATGACATCTTGCATAAGAACTGCTTCAATCCCCCCATTTCCCTCGCAGACTTTCTTCCAGAACACAGGAAAACACCCAGTCCCTCAGTTTCCTGGAAGAATATAGGTTTTCCTGAAGGAATAATACACATAAAAAGTTTTGCACAAATCTCCTGCCTCAGAGGAATTTAAAAATAAGGATAGCACAAATCTCAAGGTATTAGAAAACTGCAGTGTTGAGAGCCAACCGAAGTCTAGAGGCATAAAAAAAGTTGAACAGGGCATACAAAACCTAGGTTCCTGAAATAAGGCAAAGCAGGGGGAAAAGATGTGCTTTCTGGTTCGTCTCTTACCGTGTGAGATTCTAACTCGGCCATTTTCTCTGGAGATTCCGAGCCCAAATAATAAATTCTTATCACGTGGTCAGTACTACCTGTTGCAATGAACATGCCACCTAAGACAGACAATGTTTTCTGTGAGAGGAAAAGCCATCCAAGTAACAACTGATTTTAATTACTGCTTTATTGTCAAAGACATATACTGTGGTTTGAAACTGAAAGTTCCAATGTAATAAAAACAGATGTCCTGAAAAAAGAAGTTAACTCTGACAACTTCTGCTTTAATCTATACTTTCTCAGACCATATCAACTTTGACATAACAATGAAGCGTACAACATTTTCAGCTTTATCTTCCTTTGGTCGCAAAGATTTACAAATGCTAGTTACACCATCCCCCCAACAAACTATTCTGCTGTCCCTCAGAAAGTACCACGGTGCTCTAAGTCGGCCTATGTAGGAAAATAGAAGGGGAATAATTTAATATCCTCACTGGTCAATATCAAACAAAACGTGTAAGCACATCTAGTTGAAGCGTATGAGAATTATTGCTGAATCGGGAGCTTTTTATTCTGTTTAGTATTCTATTTTTGTGCAATATCGCAATGAGTAGTTTATGGCACTGGAATAGCTTTAGCTGTTTAGGATCCATGGTTTTAAGAAAGGAACATGGATAAGGATCACATGGCTTGAGAACAGCACTCAATTTCAGATGACGAAAATTAATGAGAAATTACATAATTTTGCTTGTAAAAAACACTGGTTTTGAGAATTCAGTCCCACAACAAAGCATGCCAGTCAAGCTGGTAGTTCCAAACACATACAATGGACCACAGGGACCTGGTCACTTACAGATCACTCAGTAGATGATTTTATACTTCATTGTCCTGCATGAAGTACTAAGTAGATTAGTGAATAGCTGCTCACTAACCCAGCCTCAGTCCTGCACTCCCAGCCTGGTACACGCCCTGCTGTTCTGCCAAGAAGCAGCATGTGCAGCCTGGGCAGCCTGAGCAAAAGATGGAAGACAGAAGTGTCCCAAGGGAAACACTGGGAAGTACTGAAGGCAAAGGAGTCTCTAATTAAGGAGAACTGATTCTCCTACCGTACAGCCAAATCTGGGATTGGCAAAAGTGTAATCTCCAAACAGGGGCCACCTGTCTGCCAGATTACAAGAACTTTCCATTGCAGAACTCTACAGGCTGAAAGCTGTCTTCCTTTGAGGTGGTCAAAACATGTTAGCTTGGAAGGAAAAACAGAAGGAACAAGAGGGCAGCTTGAGGCAGACAGCATGGAAAGTTTCCAACAATCACAATTTGACAGTGCTGTGGTTAACTGAAAAAAAATGGTTTGATACCAATTGCATTTAAAAGTAGTATAAAGAAGCCCTGCCACCAGAGGAATTACAGTTCACAGAATACTTTCAGCTACCTACTAATGCATACATACCTGAACTGAAAGATGAACAAGAGATCTGAACACCAGGCCTGGACCTCTCTGCAAATTTTACAGGGCGATCCCTACGTGCAACAAGACAACATTTTTATTTTTCATTGCTTTATTCCTTCACTGCAACTTAACAGGTAAGGTCAGTAGGTCCATCATAAAACCCTTTATTTCAGAATTCACACCTAATTTTGCTGCAGCTTATTTTTCCTTTGTTTAGTAAGGAAAACATCATTTTCTAAATCGAAAATATTATTTGAAGTTATTTATCATGGTACTCACCAACTTAAATCTATTTAAACCTGAGCCTGGCAAGCCATTACTTTAACAGCATTTACTTCCTATTGCGTGTGGGTTTGATGACACCCATAGATGTTTGTTCTTCGGATTAAAACCAAGGAAATAACTTTGCTTGGACATTTTAGACAAGGACTTGGTCCTAAACATAAAAGGACTAAGTTCTTTCACAGCACTGCCTAGCAAAGCACAACAACCCCAAATAATAGCTTTCCCTCTGGTCGTAATGCCATAAGCTCTGCAACACACGTAAGAAAGCGCTCTCTGCAGTCACACCACAGTGGTCCAGCAGCAAGTCTATGGCAGAACATATCCCCAAGAAAGTTGTTCATTGAGAAGAAACATTCCCTTAATTATCCCAGCATTCCTCTCCGCTCTAAAATTCGGAATAAACTTGTCTTTCTTTAAAAGTAATTAAAATTATCTGAACAGGCTTACTTAAACTTCATGGTGTTAGCATGCCACTGCCAGAAACAGATTGTTCCGTCAGCACCAGTAGAAGTGAGGTATCGTGTTGTGCCTTTTCTTGCTGGAGAGAACTAAAAATAAAGTTTTAAGTTCAAATCAGCTAATTTTATTCTCCCCTTACATGCTACAAACTTGC
The DNA here is from genome assembly GCF_011077185.1 of Oxyura jamaicensis. Taxonomy (NCBI): domain Eukaryota; kingdom Metazoa; phylum Chordata; class Aves; order Anseriformes; family Anatidae; genus Oxyura; species Oxyura jamaicensis. The sequence goes on from NC_048896.1 coordinate 1,935,873, forward strand.
AAATGGACATTGACAAGAATTTTTTTCATTAGCACCTTCGCTTTCTCCCCAGGAGTACAGAGAGCAGTATTAGGGACAACCACAGAATCTGAACTTGCAAAAAAATAACGACAAGTAAATGGAAAACCCCCCCTTTTTGACTAGCGGGTCTGTTTGTACCACGCAAAACTTAAACTGGAGACATGAAACACGCTTAGACGCTCTGAATGGGGCAACAAGATGAAGGAATACCTCTTTCATCCTCTGTCTGTCTGGTATTTGGCAAAGCAATCAATCATTGTTTCCTCAAAAAGCCATAAATAATATGATTATTTTCTAAATAAGCAGAATTTTGCAAAAACCTTGTGAGGGATGTATGTATATGTAAACATTTTTTAATTTAAGTAAATAAATAAAACACAAATCCTAATTATAAAATATCTCCAAGAAAAAAACCACCTTAAAGTAAGCCACTTGCGACAGAGTTAAAATCAGAGAAAACTGAAAGTACAGGCAAGAGGGGGAGAAATGAGATCCCCAGGAACCACTGGCATGTAGGAGCAGACTACGACGAATCAACGGCAGCAAAGTTCCAGAAGAAAGGTATTCTGAACTAAATGTCTTCATTCAATCCCCGCTCGATGTGCATAACCTGCCAAATTGCAGGGAGTGTCTTTTTTATCCTGGAATTTTCTTTTGTTCGAGGTGTCTGTCTAGCCAATTTGTTTTCAAGTAAATAAACTGCCAATCGCCAGCCATTACCGACTGTGCCGCCTCTACAGAACTGAATGCTGGAGGTTTAGTCATTTTCTTCCTGCTCCACTGTTGTTTACTGGCAGTTGCCACAACCGAAACCACAAGGGCACAAGCGCAGGTTATCTGCAGACCCTCACCTGTGCTGCAGCTGCTGGATGCTACAATAGCGACAACAGCTCCTTGGGGTACAGGCTAACGTCACGAGTAAACAAGTAATGGGGAATAGGGGGTTTTGCTGACAGTAATTCCTCTGAAAAGCAAATATTCTCTAGGAATGCTGGAATGTTGTTTCAGTTGCTGCATACGGACTGACACCACAGATGCCTGCCATTTCTCTCTGCCTCAGCTGGTTCACCTGATGCTCTCAGCTGAGAGCAAATCTTGATTTGCCCTCAAGCTGGGGCAAATCTACGCTGCCAAACATAGACCAAAAGAGGAGTTTTTCCCCGGTTCCTAATCCACATTCGTTAGCACCATTTTAATTCAACAGTTTATGAAAAAATGTTATTCCTTACCTGTATGGAAGTAATGGAAGCTGAATGGCCCTGCAGCACTGCGACCGGGGCACAGGTTCGAAGACACCATACTCTGACAATTTTATCACAGCTGCCTGCAGCAAGCAGCGTGTTTTCGTAGTTAACAGCCATGTCAGAAATTTCAGCCGAGTGTCCTCGCAACGTTGAGAGCAGGCGCCCATCGTCCGTAGCCCAGATTTTGACCAAGCAATCATCTGACCCCTAAAGCCACAAGAATTTCCAAAGATTAGATAAAATAATATATACGTTTTGTGTCCATAATATGCAAGTACACTGCTGATGAACAAGTGTCTAAAGATATTTGAGGGGTCAGGGATTTAGCTGTGAAACAGCTCAAAATTTTTATTCCCTTCTGTTTCAGGAGGCTGTATCTACATCTCAAGCAGCAACTAAGAGGCTGCTCAGGGACTCAAAAAAGAAGGAAATCAAACTAAAGCAAAGCAATCTTCAAAGAAAAGTAACATTTTTAAACTTACTGTAAAAATTCTCCTCCCGCTGCGATCAAAGGCTATGCAGTACACAGATGATAGATGCCCCAAAATCCTCTTATGCATCTTCATCTGTTGGTAGGTGGATGTTGGGAACAAGTGGCTGAAACGTCCACATCCAGTTAATTGCCTGGCAGAAATTATATTTACTGGAAGAGAAAAACAAAAAGAAGGCTAAGACATGGATTTTGTCCGGAACTCAAAGTAAACAGGTGTTATATTAATGTCATATTTGGTTACAACTTCTGTAAATCTGAGCCTCCGCCACCTTAGCACAGAAGTATGCGCAGTCTTCCAAAAAGTAAGCCCACTCCTGGTGGATGCCTTCAATACCTCCCACAACACACACGACATCTGGTTTATTAACAAGTAACAAAGCTAAATAAAGTGTTTGCATCACTGCCAGAAGTCATTCCAAGCATTCAAATCATGAATTGACAACAGACTTATTCTCTGTATATTCAGAAAACTTGGTATTAGTAATATATAACTCCCTTATAACAATTACTACAAAGTTATTTTTGGATGACAACAATTAAAGGTTATTCTAAATGCTTTTTTTGTAATAAAAATAGTTTCCTTTGGAATGACCCCAGATCATACGTAAGGGTCAGTGGTCTTCTGCAGGTTCCCCACAAAACCTCTCTCATTATTAGCAGTAGCACCAACCATTTCATTTTTATCACAGCATAATTTAAGAACAAGGAATAAGCAGCACCAATGGAAAAAGCTCCAGTGATGAGTAGCAGGCACAAGAAAAAAACGTAACAACAACAAAATATATCCCACTGCTGTTCCTAGGAGCCCTTACAAAAACAGCCTGAAATCTAACTGAACAAAAGCATCAGGTGAAAACCAGCACTGTTGGCAGGTTCACTGACGATAACTACGAATCTTTCCACTAGACAAGGAGAGGAGAAAATAACTACGTACGTGACTCTGCTGGGACACACCACTGAAAGCAGCTCATCATCGCTGCAGAATACAGAAAGAATTCTGATCTTCGATCTGACGCATAGTTTGGGATCACTTTTGGTGCTTGATTTTACCTATCCTAATTCGTATCACTTCAACTTTTGATTTCAAAGTTTTGTGATTGCCCCCCCCGTACTTAACGATCTAACACTGCTGTATTGGGGTTTGTTGTGCGCTTGCGACGGGAGGCTCCCTGAAGAAGCCCCTTATCTTGCCTCCTGCACATTGCACTAGGCAGGGCTTCCCGGGAACCGCACCAAGCTCTCGTGCCTTTCAACCCTCCAGTTTAACGGCGCAGTGCCTTTAGTTTAGTAGCATGAACAACTTGACCCATTTTCTTAATTGTATCATCATATCATTGCCTGTCTACAAAAAAAAAGATTATGGAAGATGTTCAAAAAAATTACCAAGTCAAGGAGCATAATTTCAAAGGGTTCCTCACCAGTAACACGCTTCTGCACACTTGTCAGACTGAAGCATTTATACACAAGCAGACAGATAAATAGGGAAGAAAAGTGAATTGATCCCCATTTACAGAAAGTGTTTTTGTTTCTCACTTTAATGCTCTGAAATTTGGCCCATTTTCAATCCCTCGATGCAACTAAAATGCCACGTATTAGAAAAAAATTTGCATGAAAGATGTACATGTTTGCAAAAATCATCAGGCTGCCGCCGCGTCCTTACCCTCGGTCAATATTTGGTTTTCATGTAAAAATACATAACCAGCAGTACTACAGAGGCAAAATGCACTAATTTGCTGTCTGCCTACCATTCGGCCGATGCCTCATACTATACAGGAACTGTTAGGTGGAAACTGCCTCCCCTAGCAGAGCAGAACTGAAATCCTTAGCTCTTTTCCCACCTCTTACAGGAGGAAACAGATCTCGTTGTGGTAAATGCTGTACAAAGGTACCTTCAGGATGGCCTACGCATGATTTTTAAACATTGCTTAAGCTTAAAACCTAACTTTTAAAAAACGTGACATCTCTCTTTACCCCTCAGCGTGGAGCCAGCGCAGAGAGGCAGCCGCTTGGCCAGCTGGTGGTTCTGCTGTGCTTTGCAGTGCTTAAATCATTTAAATACGTAGTGAGAGCGTACCTGCCCTTGGACAACTTCACGTGGCTTTGAACATTCTTAATCCCACAAAAAATTGTGTGAATCAAAACGGCACACCTGCATTTCAAAGCGTTCCCAGTAATCACAATACCCTGCATGCACTACAATGCTCCCAGGCGGTCCTGCTGGAAATTTACCACTGCCCGTTTTAGGATTTCCTTCACGGGATCCGCAGCGAGGTAACAAACAGGCTGGCACCCAACCCACACAGCCATTCACCCGGCACTCAGCACCCGCATTTTCCAGTCGATTCCTAGACTTGCAGTCAGCTCAGCCTCAGAGCATGGGCAAGTCCTTTCACTTCAGTGTGCGTCCATTTCCCCATTTCTCAGTCTCCGATGGATGATTACAAAATAAAAACACTGCTCATGAAATGCTTCAATCGACTGTTTCAGAAATACTGACTTCTAGCTGTGCCGTGAGGGCTGTCACCTTTATCAAAGCGAGCACCTTGAACCAAAGTAGGAAGCACTCAATGCATGTGACCCTCTCTGTAAAAATGCTTGGGGTGTACCAGCACCGTGTAGCACACACAAAGCTCCGACTGAGAGCTCTTCCTTCCTACACGTGGTGAATCATCATTGCCTTCAAAGGAACTGCAAGTAAGGCCGCCTTCCCCCCCCCCAAAAAAATAATACACAAAATACAGAAATGCAGCTTGCAGTTCTCACAGTTCTGGTAGGAGATTAGCAGGCATAATATCTGAACAGGGAATTCCACGTCCATGATGAAATGCCCTGTAAAGTTTGCTTTCTTTGGTACAATTCCGTTATTGTACTTAAAGCCTAAAACCAGTAAAAAAATCCTACTGAATCCCACACAGAATTAGCCAAATAGCCCTAAAATCTTTTAGCAACCTATCCAATTAGCTGCTGTCCTTGGTGCCATACTGCGCGTACCAGCTGCCAAGTCTACCCCCTGCCCCTCGCCACTTGGTGCTAAGAAAACCTCTCATAACTGTACTGATGTTACTGGACATGCAAAGTGAGCATAGCTACTCTTGTTTGGAAGAAATTAAGCAACTTTTTTTTTTTTTCCTGGGCCTTCTTCTCAGGGGAAGCCCTGCTAGGGGCTGCCTTTCTCTGCCGCAGCGTTTGCTGTACGGCACCTGCCCCTGCCTTAGCACCAGCACGGCCAGCTCCCAGCGCGGGGGCAGGCTGGGGAATGCCCTGACTTAGAGCAGCAGCATCGCAGGGATGTAGGGGAGTCAAATGCAGCATCAATCAGCGATTCTGAAATTGCAATCCATGCTAGTAGAGGTAGCAACGCAAATGTAAAAACCTTTACAGGAACGCTGGCATAGGTCGGATAAAACAAAACCCACGATAACCCTGCCATGGAAAAAATACAGAAAGAAATCAAACGTCACAAGTTTCAAAGTTAAGTCACAACTACAGAAAAAATGAAAACATGTCAGTGTGGACAAAGTCACCTAACTGCCGCTGCTTCAATCCCTCCTCCCGCTATAAACCCTCGACTCACCCCATTTTTTCAAGCAAAAATTGAAAAACAGAATATTGGTATAAGCATTAGTTTTGGAAATTTTCCCCTAGTATTAAGGCTGATGATTTGACATCATTACACTTTATGTTTTGAAGCAAGCACCACAACTACACAGCACGGCCACCACGTTTCATGCTGCCAGGGCACACGGAGAACTCGCTGCCACCTGCGTAAGCCTCCGTACAGCCCGATTTCTTGGGCTCAGCCGTTATGCAGCGAAGCTTCAGGGCCAGAATTTTGGGGGTGCTGCTTTCACTGAGTCCAGCTACGCGTGTGAACCTGCTCATACGGGGGTTAAAATACTTCTGGTAATCAGCTACAGGGGGAAAGCATCCTTCTTTCTGATCTGCTTTGTGTAGCTTGCAAAAAAAAAGTCTCAGACAAAACCAGTATTTCTGACAAAACAGTGTATCTGACAAAAACATTATTCAAACCCAGGTTCATCGTTCATGAATAATCCCATTCCTGAGCTTCTCTACAACCAACCTTTTCCTCTTCTGACTGGAAGAGCACAAGGGGAGTCCCAAACACAGCACTACAGCAAAGCCTGCAAAGAAACAGTCCAGAAGGCCAAGCTCGCTGCGTTCACCATGCTGCCCTGTCAGCAGCAGAAAGCTCTGACAGCGTTTCCCCTTCCTCTCCACATCGCTGTAAGACCAGACGCACAAACAAGACGATCCAGAAAGCTCAAGGCTGTCCCGATCTGGCCGAGCCAGCAGAGCACGGGAACGCACGACCATGTTGAGATATTGAAGGTGTTGGGCACACTCCGTGGTTTTGTATTTTAAAACGAGACGCGCACACTGCAGCATCTGTGGCTGCCACTACTCGCCCCAAATCCACCCGTTTTGCACAAATATGCACTGAGGGGTTTTTAGACTTCCACTTCAGGAATAACTGTTGGGAATGCCACAGCCAAGTTTCTGCCTCCTGAACAGCACGAGCACAGGAAGTTGCTGTATTTTAACCTGTATCTATATTTTCCTCTCTTACAGGTAGTTTACGTACCTACACCGAGGAGGACTGTATTCTTCTAGAAACCAGTGTTTACAGAAATGAATTTCAGGCTATAAAAGAAAGATTTCCAAACAATGCTTCTGTGTTTCTTAACAGCAATTCATGGAAAAACATCAAAACCAGAACACATTCTGTTCTCTAAGTCACTAAGCAGTCACCGGCCAAGCAGCAGAGACCTTTGTCATGACAGCTTGGCAATGCTGAAGTCCGGTCCGCCACTACTGATCGTCAATAACAAAGCGTATTCCAACAACACGGGGTCTGATTCTCCCCTTGCAGAAGGGTACTTACAGAACTACAGCTTCTACAGAAATTGAGTCTGTGCAGTAAATCTAAATCCTGTTTATTAGCAGCCCACCAGCCCATCTGCCACTTACACAGTAACTCCAGAACCAGTCTAAAAGGACAAATGCAGAGGTATGCACGGAAGTAACCTTACTAATACACGGAAATAGTTATTTCTTTTTTAATTTCCACGATATAACTCAAATTGTCTGACAGTGCAGGAAGATTACTAATGTAATAGTTAAATACGAACCAGTTCTAGGCAAGTATCCATTTCTCTCTCAACCACAAGATCCACATTAACTTTGCTATCCTGTCACACCACTGCCAACACACCACAGACCTTATGCAAACTGCGCTATCAATTTCAACCATAAGCAGCCTCCACTTTGTCCCTTTCGTGTCAGACGAAGGTTAATTTTTAGTAATGAGAGGCAGTGAGAAAGTGCAGAAGCACAGAGGAACAGACACGGCAGAAGCAGAGACTGTCATTCTGATCCCCGCGTCTCCAAAGGAGGAACCGCTGATGGAATCTCCTTAAAAAGAGGAAATATTTCCAGAGATAAAATAAGAATTGTAACCAGAAAGAAAGGTACTTTCAGTATCCTGATTTTTAAGTTAAATTAATAGTGATAGTTGGATGAAGTTCAACCGAAAGACTTCCCTTTAGAGATTTCCTTTTAAAAGGTAAGAGAAACCTACGTGAACGGATCCCCTAACACACCAGGAGAAGCCTATGCATCTGCACAAACACCTAGGTGTTTAAATACCCTCATACGAAAACAAATCGTGACAGACTGCACGTAGATTTATGTCTGCAAGAATCAAATTTCTTTGCTACAAAAACGGTTAATGAAAGTTCAGACCGTGCAAGGAAAATACTTTCCAGTTTAAGCCAAGTAGAGCTCTCTGGTGCTACATAAGCGGAATGCCTCACGCACATCTGAGTTTCATACACGTTCTTTAACTGGGTGGACAACCGGCGCTGAAGTAATACAAATGTTGGTTGGGTGATTATTTCCTTTTTGGAGAGGGATGTTGCAAGCAGTCTGTTTTCTGTCATAACTGAACTGAAATGAATTCTTGAGACAAAAAAGGTCTCTGGGAGCCAGGCGCTCTCTTCTGGCTGAGGTTCCTGAATAAGATTGCCTCCGAGCCTGTGACCGTGCCTATTCAATCATGTTGCATGCGTACATATTATGGGGGCGTATCATAAAGAAAATATTCACGCTTATTCCCCTCCAAACAGAAAGGTGGCACGCAAAGCTTTTTAACATGACCACAACGCTTTAACGTGTGCACACATTGTAGAGGAATCAAGGCAGAATAGTGCAAAAAGGGTTATTCTATCGTCAGCGAGAACCCCTTTTTTGAGTAATTCATGGTGACATATCAAAAAAAGCCACTAAGGAAAACCCCTATTAATGTTTCAGATAGTAACTTTAAGTTGGAACATCAATAAAACTACAGAGAAGGAAAAAACACCTTGTTTACGTGTCAAGACTCACCCACGTTTGGTGGTTTCCCATAATTTACAGGTAGTTCGGGAGGCCGGCCTCTGTGAAGAGCTGCAAACGCCGATCCTTTCCATAGCGTGTGTCTGAAGTCTGCACAGGCAAGATGAACAGCAGGTAAGTGAAACGAACAGCAAAAGTGGGTCCAACTCCCTAGAATCAACAGCACCAAGCACCATTCCCAGCATCCTTGTGTGTCATGTCCCAGCCTCCAAGTTCAACCGCTCTCACGGAAAAATACGACTGATCTTTTTAAATGGTTTGTCAGAAATTGCACAGTTAGAGGAAGTTGCTGGCCTGACTTCTAGTTCCTGAGCAATGTGACTGCAAGTGTCTTCAGCTTGCTTTTGCTTCACTTCGGTGAGTAAGAGCCTGATATGCTGGGAAGAAAGAGAATGCAAGAAGTAGGTGCACTTGGTATGAAACTGAGCTCTGATGTGCTTTTAGTCCTCCTGGAATCCCAGCACGTGCAGGACCTCTCTTTATGAGCTGTACACTTGAGAATACACACACATATACACAGGTTTTCTCCTGGAAAAGGGGAGAAGGGATTTTTTTCCAATACATCTGTTTTTTTTGCAATCGGTGGCAATATGCCCTACTTTCAGGCTTTCCTCTGCACCCCAGCACCCCCCAAAAACACTGATTTTAAAATGAAGACTGTTTTCTTTAAAGGCTCTCCAGCTATCTGCTGCCAACTGGCCTTCGGAGCCTTCTTTCTAGAACAATAGTGATTTTTCTGAGACTGTTCAGAGTGCCTCAGAAATTAGACCTGGACTTCTTCCATTTCTGGCCATCTGGAAGGAGAGAAACGAGCTTCCACAGTGAATAAGAACTGGAACAGAAGGATAGTGCCACAGATTGGTGGCTCTGCGCATCACCATTTAGATCTGTGACAGTGATGTCTGCAAGTTTACGTGACTCAGAGAGACCCCGGAGGGCACCTTCTGATTACAGCCCAAACTGTACCACAGAGCATTACGGTGATACACCTTAACGGCAGCATTTACTTCCTAAAATTGAGCAGAATAACTCTAACTGCTAATGGTAAACGGAGGCTTCATGCCGAAGCAGAACCGGGGGTAAAAAAATCCACGTGTGTCAATTGAAAAAGGCACACTGCTCTATGTTAGTGAGCGCACACCAAAGTGCTCGATGCCACGGCACCTTTCTTCTGAAGGAAAAAGTCCCACCATAAAGCCAGTAGAAATCTCTCTGCTGTAAGTTTGTCACTTGGCTTAGCAAGCACTACACGTTTCAGCAACTCACCGAGCCTCTGTCCCCTGACCCACCCAAGACGCTTCTGTCTCCCAGCACAAGTCTGTTTATTTTCTCTTTATGTTTTTGTCGCTGTTTTCTCCTAAGATGCAAACTGGCATGAAACGAAGAAATGCTTTGAAGCGGGACTCCCTGCTTCAAACCTGAAATTCTCCGGCCAATTATAACAAAACAGACTCATCCCCAAGCCTTTGGGTAAGCAACTGCAAACAGCACATCCTTCAGGTGATACCAAGTTGATTAACAAAATGCTGCAGTCCTGACCAGCACCAGAGTGTGACTTCACAGGATGCAGCAAATTCAGTGCTCAACTGCCACTCGGACTGGAAGGTCCTGCTCTCCATCCCTGCCCCGCTCCCAGGACGTTGCTCCTGCTGCCTCCTGTCACCTCCGGCACTCTGATCCTTCCACGAGCTAATTTAATTCACTACAATAGCAGTAATAAATTTTGCAACAGTTTAGCTCTCTGAATCAGCACATCGCAGGATCAGATAGGTTCTGGCTCCTACAGGGGAGGAGTGGCAGGGGCACGGAGCGAGGAGGGACAGGACGGGAGGAACCGCTCCTCTCAATGGCAGATGGCTCTCAGATCCACTTAGTTCTAACACAAAAGTCTGCTTTCAGGATCATTATCTCAAGCAGAGTGGTTTTTCAAAAGGACTGGCCTGGTGTTCTATTCATGAAGGGAACAGGGGATTTCGGTCAAATTAACTTTAAGCAAGGGACGAGCAGGAATTATCACCAGAGAACCGGTCTCACCGTCTCCCACCCTCTAAACACTGCCCCAGGTGCTACCCTATCCTTCAACCTGACGTACCCACCTGCATGGCCAGGGAGCCAAATCATGGAACCTATCAGCGTGGAAAACAGCCCAGCAAAACAAACTCTGCTGGCTCATTTCAGACACACACACACTCGTGCATATGAAGAAAATGGCTATTTCAGACGGATCGAATCTCTAAGCCAGCTCATCATTTACACCGCCCCTGGCCCACCGTGCTGGGGAGGGTGGGGAGGGGAGGCAAGTACCAAGATCGGGCAGTAAAAAGCAGGTATGTGCAACAGGACCAGCACCAGCTGTATTTTAGCAGGACTGCAACAGGAAAGCAGGAGCTGACAGGCAAATGAGATAAGCCACGGGTCATGCAAACAAGCACGGATAGCACAATACGAATTGAACCAAAAGGGGGTTACTCATCAAAACAGAACGCAGCCACGCGTGCATTGAAAATCTTACCTTTTGCTGCCCGTAACAGAGACTGCCGCCCAACGCCTAGCAAAGTCTGCACACCTAGCACACTCTGGGGGATTTCCTTGTCTAAAAGTGGTCCAAGTCTCTCACAGATCCGAAGAAGATAATCCGGAGGGATGTGTGCATTGACAGCCACCTGAACATATAAATAACACGTATGTTTGAAATTTGTTTTATTCTCGCTTCGGCTGGTGCTTTTCTCCCAGTTCATACTCAAATATTAAAGTTAGTTGTTGAAATCAAGTCTAAAATTAGTGGTGAAAAAACCCTCCAAATCAATTATACCTAAGATGTCTTTCCAAGTGCCACAGAGCCACAGAGAGCTGAAAAAGTCAGACTAGAAAATCACGGTAGTAACAGCCAGAGTCATCATTTAGGACAACCTTCAATAACAAAGAAAAAATGTCCCAAACTCAGCATTCTCAGGGCAGTACTCTGATCAAACAAAGGGTTGCCTGGGGACTTTTTCTGAATTTTACCCTTTAATTCCTACTTTTCCCATGCGGCATGCCTTGCTCAGCTGAAACGCCCTTGCCAGACTGTCACATCACCGTAAGGAGCACCGGTAGCACAGCCTAACCACCCCAAAGAGTATCCTTAAAGCAACTCCCGGTCCCTAGTTTTAGCAACTAGGAATAGGTATCTCTGACACCCGCACGTGTCAGCTTCCAGTTTGTCATCCTGAGAAAACATTCTTCCTTTTCCCCTTTAGACAAAGGCTTCTTTCTACAGAGACAATGGTTTTTCCTGCCAGTCTGTTCCAACAGCAAATAAACCGTGCCTCGTTAACCAGAACGCCCTGCATCTGCCCGACTTCTGCTGCATTTACTAGCTGGCAGCAACAACTCCGCGTCAGAGCCCATTTAGCTCCTTCAGCGCCAGCCCCTGCCCCAGCACGCCAGGGGAACAGCACGCAGCAGGAAGGAGGAAAAGGAAACTGCCTCGTTCAGGGGTGCTGCCAAAACGCTGCTCGCTGAGCTGTGTCACCACGCAGACGGTCGCTGCAGGTCCTTGGGAAATCCCTCGCTCCAACTGGGCAGCGGCGGTGGTGCTACCGAGCCCAGCGCGGTGAGGCAGGTGTGTCAGAATGCCGTCACCTGCATCACGAAGCCACAAAGAAGATCTTAACCGAAAAAGCCAAGCCTTTCCTAATGGCACACACGAGGTGTCATTTAACTAAACCAAACCGAACTCCTCCAGTCCGAATGGGAACTCTTAGAGCAGCGGGTTGGGCTCTGCCCGCTGCCTCTCGGTCACTGCCCGGTAAAGCTCTGCACGTCAATAAAAGTCCACATGAAAGCTGAGCTCCTCCAAAGCTCTGGGCTTCTGATGGAAACGGAAGAATCGTACCTCTGCAGGAAAAATAAACCTGATGACCGCACGAACACAGTCCCATTCCATGGATTTCCACACAGTGAAGCAAGGAATGAACACCTTGTCCCACAAATGCTGTCCTGCAGTGACCAGCTTCTCCAGCCAGGAGCGCGAGGCGCTGAATTAAGCCTGGCAGCAAACACCCTGCTGCGGAGACGGGGCACGGCTCTACTCACACTAAAGCACGAGTTGTTCAACAGGCAGTCCTGCCCAGCTCCGTGCACCTACTCAGAAATGGGAAGGCACTTCACCGCACGAAGAGCTCCACATTCAGGCAGTTCTTTACAGAACAGCCAAGGGAGCGAGCACCTCCGCATCTGCAGCCCTGCCAGCGCTCAGAGATCAAAGATGGATGCGCCAGGCTCGCCGAGCATGTGGCAGTTGTCTGCGGATGCCTGGTGGTGATTTGTCTGGGCGACGCAGACGCTAAGCAGCTCGGGCTCCCAGACATCTGGCTGCTCGCTGCCCAGACCAGGAAAGTTGGCAAATCCATTGTGGAGCCTGCAAAGAGAACCGTACCTGGCTGAAGAAGAAAGGCTGTACGGCTCCTCTCGCCATCATTCACGTGTTTGCACGGAGCAGAGCAGCCCCAGGAAGCGGCCCCTGATCCGTATGTTCACACCGCTGTTACTACCAAGCAGCTACACGGGCAGGCAGCACGAGCAGTCTGAGATTTTTTTCCATAGTAACTTCCAAATAAAATGCTTAAACTGTGGCCCCGAGCCAAACCAGCAATTCTATTTGCAGGTTCCCGAAAGAACTTAAAACAAATATTCCTCCTTCACCTCTGCATGAGGAAGCCCTAAGTGGGTTTTAAGAACCTTTCCCAAACACGAAGCTGCAAACACACGACCGAGAAAAATGAAGTCTCCCAGATCAGATTCTTGTTAGAAGGATGGAAAAAAGCAAAGCTTTACGTCAGTTATAACCACACCTTGGAGTCCAAACCCCGTGTGGCAAAACAGAACACTGGTAGGGATATTATCACCTCCACAAATATATTAGCAAGTATCTCCAGAATACTAAAAACCAGTTTAGAAAAAAATATTAGAAAATGAGAAAAAAATAAGAAACAAGTAATCCAGGTCAAAAAACATGTTAAACAAAGAGCTTTTAAAATAACCCGGAAGAACTGAACAGGCTAAGTGAGAGCCAGTCCATAGACTGGGATAAATTGTAAAGAAAACCATGTTCTGTTGCCTCACGATGGGAAAGATGGGTTAAAACGTCAGAGCACAGGAACGCCACAGCACCATGGGAGCAACTGCACAGACAGAGATCTTACGGACCCAAAACCTTTCAAGAATTGGGTAAAGTGGATATGCCCTTGTGGAAGCAGAATGCAAGTATGATGCTCAGTGCCAAGCAGCAGCAAATAAAGCACTGCTACTGAAGTCACGGCAGGGTTAGGGGAAAGTCATGGCCCTAAACCAGTCTGTGCTCCTGCTCTTGGCACCGCTACAACTTAATCTCAGAGGCTACTAAGGGTCCTCAGTGGCCAGCTAAGACAGGCAAGAGGCTTGTTTGTTTCAGGGATCAACAAACCAAATCCCCCGGTATTAGTGTTGACAATTTCTCCTCCCAGGACCATTTGGATAAACAGGTAACAAACAAACACAACAACTCTTTGCGATTACTGCTTGTAGGAAGCTGCCCGTCTTCCCAGGGACTGGCACCGGGTAGCTCTGACACACCTCTTTAGGGAAGCCCAGCGAAGCATTGCTGCGAAGCTGGAAGCACATCCAATGCAAAGCCGCCCGGTGGAAGTAACACCGAGAGCAATGTGGTCCTGCCAGGGCTCCTTCGCAGCAGGGCCTCTGTGGGCAGGCGGTTCGGCAGCAGCAGCAGATCTCTGACCTCCAGACAGTGACCGACCCTTGTCCCGTTTGCCAAAATACCGATCAGTTGGGAACCAATTGACAAACGTATCAAAAAGCAGCAGAGGAGACCAAGAGGGCCAAGAGAGCTGAGCAAGCAGGAAATTACTCAAGACCTCAAATATGGAATCTCAGCAAAAGGAAGCTCCGACACCGGACTTGCACAAGATGTCAACAATATGCAAATCCACACTCATTTTAAAAGCCATTATCCACTCAGCTTCCCTTGAGAGGGAGGGTTGGAGCCACCACGCCACCAGATGACATTTTCCTGAGGTGACAAAACTGTACCATCTCTCTGCTGCTAATGCTGGGATTGGCAATATCTATAAATAACAGCACCTCGGCCTCACAGCTCGCTTTAAATCAATGCAGACGGACGAGGCAGAACCTCGAAGCCAAATCCCATAAGCTGTTCCACGCCAGCCTCTGGCGGATGCAAATTCTCCGCTCAGACACGCTGTCCAACAACAGCTCATTTTCTGCGTGTCCTCAAGTCAGGCCTATCTTCAGCACCGAGAACAAAACAGACTTAGGCAGAAGAGACGGTCCTCCAAAAAGTTCTTGAAAGCCAGACGAGGGGCAGTCATTTTTATCGGGAATAAACAAAGATAATTTTGACCAGCAGTCCAGGGGAGACTGTTGTGATAATCTAAGGCAGCTCAGCTCGACTTGTCTGCCCAGCAGCTGGCTACACATTAAACTGCTGTGGTTAATTTAAAATAGGAGTACTAATTGCGTGCAGGTCTGACATACCTAAGGCCTTCCTAACGAGGGCGAGGACCCTCCCCTTTACGAGCCCGTTTCATGTCCCACGACCACCAGCAGCCAGTAACAAAGTGAAAAGCGCTTCAAGCACGCAGACCTTTGGAGTACACCTGGGCGATTACCTCGACAGGCAGCCACATGTTGCTCATAAAAGCACTCCGAGGTGGAAATAAGCAGAGAGACAAAGAGAACACAAACGCACAACAAGTTCGGGTTGGACACAATTCTTATTAGTGTATCTTAGCGTTCTTCTGGCTTGCGGTACCCGACGTTTAAAGTAAGAGAGCAAGTTCAAATAAAATAGAAAAAAACTCTCAACAGAGAGATCCTAGTTCTTGACTAAAAGCTGGTGGGATGGAGGAGTAAACATTACCTAGATAAAAGCTGCCTGGTAAGCGGTTTGGTTCTTACATCTTTATCGTTTCCAAAAGCCCTAAGAGCAGTACCGACATCCTCAACGCCAGGAGTATCAGCATATTCCCCCAGAAATACCAACGCCAGCCTAAACAGCCAAACTGAGAATGGAGAACAAAGTTGAAACATCAGCTATTAGAACAATAAATTCTCTGTCAGATCGGCAGGAGCAGAATATCAGGCAAACAAACAACAAGAAATCTGACTTTGCTGGGTTTGTAAACTCCCATGCAATTATCTCAGGCCCGCCTGCTCAGCGCAGTTGCAACACTCAGCAGAGGCTGGAACTGAATTTGTTTGCCTGCTTCTAAGTAGTCAAACAGGAGAAATGGGTAGAAAAAAGCTTCATCCCCAAATGCTAGCGTCGGTAATTATTTTTTTTTGTTCACTGGGTGAGTGAGATAATTAAAATGAAGCTCAGAGTTATTCATTCTTCACAGCCCAGGCCTCGTCCTAAACATTCCATCCACCCATCTAGCTAGCACTGAAGTCAAGCAGCTCGGGTTAGTATACGATCATATGCATTCAAAGGTCCACATTCCAAATACATCAAACCCAAAGAAAAGGGAGGAAAAGGCTTTCCTTCCTCATCCTTGACAGTAAAAGCTCCAGTCTGAGGATTAATAGAAGGAAGCTCGGGTCACCCCACCTAGCATCTACCAGTCTTGCTGCAGGGATTCCCTTAACGGTCCCGTTCTTTGCTGTAAGTCTTGTTGACAGTTAAACCAAACTACAAAAGAGGCGGTCAGAAAGAATTGCTGTCGATTAGCTTTAGATGGAAGAAAAAACCTGACACTGAATTTTGATAATGCTGTATACCAAGAAGCAACTTCCCATGAATTCCAAGCCTCACCTCACGCCTGTGTTTCCTGTTTCTGAAATATCACAGAGAAGTACGTGGCTGCAGCAATGACACCTAGCACGGCAGAAGGGCTCTGAAGGCTTCCCTAGCCACGCCCCACGGAACGAGAGGAAAAAAACGCAGACGTGACACAGCTGATGAGGCAAAACCGGTGTGCCTGAAAGCAGACCGTGAGGCAAAACCGGTGTGCCTGAAAGCAGACCTCCGGCTGCCGCTGCCAGCAGCCCTCACGGGCAGCGGGTGCAGGTAGATGCTAGGTCTGAAACAGCCTGCGTGTGGGGAGATCTCGGGTTCTCTAGGAGAATTGTACAGCGTGAGCATAGACTGAACGCGGTCCTTCCTCCCTTGCTGTTTGCTCACAGAGTGCCGGCGTTATCCGCACGAGGGCCGGTGAAGCACAGCGTTCACCTTACGTTCTTGGTACGCTTTGGGAAAGGAAGGCAGGCAGTGCAAGGGGCTCATCTCCTGCACCTGAGTGTCTGAAGCATCGCTGAAGGGGGAAGTGGACCCCGAGCAGGCTGCGGGGCAGTGCCAGCACCCCTCACACCAGCACCCTGCAGCAGGGGGAGGCCGGGGCGCACCCCGAGCAGCTGGTGAGACGATGCCAGGACAGGCTGGGCACGGCTCTGCCCGGGCTGGAGGCTCTCGGAGTGAAACCTGTGTTCTCGGACCATGTTTTTGGCCGCCCCCTCCTCAACACCACCCCTCCCCCCGGACCTCCGGCCGCCCCGCCGACCTTTTCGCACATTTGGGGCTTTTTCTCCACATTTTCCACACAGGGCCCGGCGCAGGCCGCGACCATGGGCCTGGCACCGACGGCTGTGCCTGGGCCGGGCCGGGCCCCGCAGTGCCCGCAGGGCCCGGCTGGAGGCAGCACCCCCGGGGCTCCCGCCGCCCCCCCCCCCCCCCC